>NW_024705475.1:0-41636 GCF_018977255.1 Callorhinchus milii | reverse complement strand
GGTCGGTGTTGGCTGATGAGGTCGTGACGGTTTTCTTTTATAATTGCTGTTGCTCCGTGTCCCCTGTGCCGTTCTTGTTCTGCTGTAATGTGCCTACTTTATTGATGGCGATATTACCACGTAAAATCAAGATTGATTCAACGTTCTCTGATCCATGTGTTCCTCTTGCTGTCCCAAGCACGAATCCCGCCACGCTTTGTTTTTGCGCACTTTTGTCGCTTTTGTTTATGTTATTCATGACTCTCCATGTTTCTGGCACCGTGCCTGATAGCGCCATGTGCGTGCCCCATAAATTAAGTTCTTGGCTCCCGGCCCGGTACAGATGTGAGGTGCGGAATTGCCAGGGCGTAATCTCGGCGGGGTTTGTCCAGATCTGTGACCTGGAAAAAATATTTCTGTGCCTGGCGCACCACATCCAGTATGCCCACTTAATTTACCCGTCCTGGCTGGACATCGGTGAAAAAGAGCTTTATAGCTCATCGGATTCCTCCAGTATGAATAAATATGTTTCTGATATGTGGTGCCCCTCACTCCAGTCTCCTAGTGACCTGGAAAATATTCAGTGAGTCCTGCCGAATAAGTAAATCACAATTCTAGATTATATCAGAAATAGAAAGGTTTTAAATAGACCACAATAATGGAATGTTAATCGGTGACTGAAGCTTATAGACATTCCTCGTAGGTAATTTGTAACGTCGTGAAAGAACATCAGCTGAAGAAGAGCACAATACATCTCATTACCCTCGCGATAAGAATGTGATTTTCGGAGCAAGAGAAGCCATCGCACTGTGTCAATGTAGACGTGCAAACTTACCATGTCATTCCTTATCATAAACAGCCACGATCAGTCCATTTGTGGATGAAGGCTTCCCCACATTGTCAACATCTGTCATGGCCTTGCGAATTCCTAGGGCGCCTTATTCCTGCACATGAGCTGATCTCAAAAATCCGTTTTGAGGAGTGGATGTGGTTTCTTCTCTGGCTGCAATTTCATCACCGGCGCCTGCCATCGGCTAAGGTCCCTCCCAGTCATGATGCTCTAATTTGTCTCTGATGCCTTTTTTCGCGTGTTCCTCCTATAACTCTTTTTCACAAGTGACCTGGCCACAAATGATAGCTCAACGAAGTGGCTTATCGCGTGAAATTATATAGCAGCCAAATACTCTTACATGCAAGTTTCTAAATGTGGAAGGAAAAACCGGAGGAACCGGAGAACAAAGCCACTGACTGTGGTGAACACGTGACTTTACCGAAAGAACCAAAAGAGTATGGATTCCCGCAGTCACGAAAGCTTCAAATCAAGACTGCAGTGAACACAGTTTGCACTGGCGGGTGGACAGGAGGGATTTAACAAACTTGCCCCATCGTAGATTGCAAATCCAGTGGGCTGACCACAACTTCATGGCAGCATCCCAAAAGAGGTGTCTTGCGCTTGATATGGCAATTGGTACTCAGCTCTGAGAGTGTGTAAAGGCAGCACATGAAAGGTGGAAATTACTCGCTGCACTGAAATACCGGGTGAAGAGGTCAGTTTTCTTGATAGTAGGAATTGTACAAGTCCCATGAACACCTTTGACCCAGGCGAGATGCATGCCCTGTCCTCTCGTCAACGAGAGAGCTTCAAATCAAGATTAGAGCTTCTCCGATTCGCTGGAAATATTCCTCGTCTGTTGCCTCGCTGTCGAGCGTGAAATAGTCTTGGCCATGCATTTACCCTTGCAACTCTTGATCGAGATGTATACTGTTTGTATGTTGAACGTCTTTCGCACCGTACGTAGCTAACCGCACTAATCGGAGGTGCGGGGGTATGTACAGTACATATGCATATCTATTGCTAGGGCTTAGCTTCTCACTCAGCAGCTTTAGATAAAAGCAGATGCAAGTGCACTGCACCTCACACTGCTACAGCATCCAAGCAAGGGCTTTGTTCTGGTCAGTTATAGTTATTTCAGGGGTTAAATTCTCCCTCGTCATTTTCCAGGATGCTGCTGTGATGATCAGAATAAGGCGCTCCCTTATCCCTATTAATCTTATATTATTGTATCCCATATCCATATAATCCTACGAGGTCTAAATAAATATCATGAGGATAAAATATTTCCCCGGAACAATGTTCCGAACTATTCCTATTGAAATGAATCACTGGCGATGACATATGGACAAGGAAAACAGCAAAGAGTCCGATCAGATTAAATATGCTTGTCGTGAGCCATTCGATGAACTCTGAGCCAGCAGTGCTCAAATTGAAAATACCTTTAAAATACAATGTAACTGTTAAAGCAACCATGTTAGCAATGCACTGGATTTATTTTAGCACCAAATCATTACTTTTGTGGATTGTGGGTAAAAAGCAGGGAAATGTTCTTTTTTATTACGCGCAGAAATATTACATTTAAATTATTGAGACTGTTTGTTTTACTATACTATTTTTTTTATTTTACCAGACAAGACCCACCCAGCTGATAAGCAATAACATTACTTATCATGCGAAAGCATTTATAGCAGCCAAATTCTCTAAACGCATGCTATTTCTAAATGCGGAGGGGAAAATCGGAGGACCTGGAGAAAAATCCACGCGACCACGGGAAGAACATGCAAACTCCAAATATACAGGCGCCAGGGATTGCATTCGAACCCACTGCCTCCTGCATGCCAGGCGAGATAGTTAACATCTCACCACCGGGATCCATCGACCACCGTGCCTTCCAGAACCAGCGTTCTTCAGCAGCGTTAGTTTAAGCAAGGCAATCCCCGAGACTGGATGCAACGTCTCCCGAGCCTCGTCTAAAAGGTGTGTCCCTTCATCCCGATTTCTCCCCCTCCACATTTTGAATCGACACCCGTTTGGAGCATTTGGTTTGCTATACATTTCCACGTGACGATGATGCACCACTTTGTTGCGCTATCATTCGTGAGAGCCAGGTCGCTTCTGAAAAAAAGAGCTATATCGCCTCAGTGGGCCTTACCTGGTCAAATAAAGACACGTATAAACGCTTCTGGATTGTCGTCATGGTCGTGGTGTGTTACAGGCAACAGAAGGAGCGGGGCTCATCATTACGGCCCATGGGACAGCCCCCATCCCCCCCCCCTCTTAATTCTTATCTGCTCATTACAAAGATTATAATCTGCAGGCACCTTCTCGCTGCCTTGCACTCACACGCACAACCGCAGACATCCTTGCCTCCTCGAATAAATTCACCCACCCGGCCGCCACCGACAAGAGCGGCACTATGGGGGAGTTTGAGGGGGGGGCACGGCGGGGGGGGGGCAACGCCCCGCCCAAACTGGACACGTTAATTTATTTTCAGTAGTTTATAAAAAAGATTACAAATTAATTGTGTGAATCGGCGATTCCTAATGTGAGGGACAAAGCGAACGTCTGTCTCCCCCCCCCCCTCCAAATATAGAAGTCAAACTTCGCCTCTGTGCAGCACACACCCAGCCAATTGACAGGACTCCGAGACGTGTAGATGTCCCCGCGGATGGGCTCGTTCAAGCGACTATGGGGGTGGAACGCATTAAACCCTGCCTGCTGGTCGGTGGAATTAAATGTCATTTCATATTGACAAAGACACGCAAGCCTCCCGAGTTTAATTGATTTTTTTCTTCTCTCCATTTACATTGGGCTTTAATCAACCTCCGCGCAGTACTAAAAAAAACATAGCAGCGCTCGCTCGGCGTGCTGTTCCGATCTGGCATCATATGGGCAAGGAGGCATGACGAACTCACTCCGCCTCGTGTAATTTACCGGTGTAGGTCAAGGTGCCAGAAAGCCGAGGAACACGCTTCATGGTGTACCACTTCATCTCGGTAAATTGACTTTGGCCACCCTGTCATCCATTCATTTCGTGTCCATCAAAACCAACTTGGATCACTCTCAACCACTGGCAGGGGGCAACGGCCCTCGCACGATCAGTTTTCTTTCTTGTTGTACGGCTGCCGATTATAGATTGCAGAGCCACGACTACAATTTCACATCGGGGTGGTCAAGCCGGACGACCACGTCAGGAGCAGCGGAGTTGTGATCATCGCCGTGACGTCTCCTTCGTGTTTGCGGATCGGGGCATTGCGTCGTTACACGTTGTAAATGACCACGGTCGCGCACTACTGGAGAGTTTTTAATTTCCCATTTGTGCATCAGGTATCCGCATCTGCCATGGTTTGTGTGCGGATTGCATGATCAGCGACGGTGTTTAAAATCATCGTGTGCGCACGACTCCCGTAACAGACGATGCTGGAGCATATAAGCGACGGGGACATCGTTTGCCCTTCAACGCAGACGCGGGTCGTGCTCTGCTCCTGGGTCTAAGTGGCTCCACTCACTGCATTTTGCCCCACGGCAGCCAGACACGGGGCACTGAGGCATTCCAGGCATCGCCCGAAGAGTGCCCCGCGGTTCCTCTGACCCTGATGGGAGAGTTTCTGCTCCACGCAGTCTCGTCCTAAATAGTTTTTTGCTAAATTTCGACTTAAAGCTTTCGTGACTGCAGGAATTAATATTCTTTGGGTCTTTCGGTAAAGTCACGTAGATAGGTTCAAAGAAAATAACAAAAAATAATTTAGTTTTTTTTCTTTGAACCTTTCTACGTGACTTTACCGAAATACCCAAAGAATATGTTGTTGCTACTTGTGCTGTGGGCTAACTGGGTAGTCGTGCGCGGATAGGCGCATGGGTGAGCTACGTTGCATCGGTGTGTCTCCGTATACTTCGGGGTAAATCCCTTTTATGTTGGCTCGCCGCACACGGCAGAGTGCACCGTCCGTGGTGCAGACGGCCAACACTCCGACATATACCACTGGCTGGACTAGTGATGCCCAAACAAATCGTCCATCCGCGCTTGCGCCAAACTCCATGTTGTTTGACAGTTACTTAATGGCCGATATTGTGACGTTGATTTGTGTGGTTGCTGTGATTCAAAATCCTCAGTCACGTTTTAGTAATAAACAAATAATACAACGTATGTGTCATTCACTTCAAATAAGCAATGTGTCGGATAATGAACTCAATTGGCAATCCTGAACCATTCGTGGAAATTCCACGTTTCTATGGTGGGTGTTTAATACACATCTCTGCCAAGTGCCACTCGTTTGATCTATCACGGAGGGTTTAGAGGTTGAGTCTACCTCCGTGCGGGATTTGAACTGAAAACCTTCGGCTTGTGAAGGATCGGAGTTCATTTGATCAAGTCACCCGCTTTGTCACGCATAATTTAAATGTAGAGCTTACATTTGCACGCGCGTGTTCCATCAGTGTTGTATTTAAATGTGCGGGCACGTATTGATCTCCCTGTCTGCTAGGCAGCTTTGGAATAATGTATTTCTTAAGGCTGTAGCCGTGACCCTGGGAAGTGTCCTTCAATCAGTGAAGCCACTCCACACATTCAAACCCGGAACAGACTCCGTGAAAGTTTCAGATACACAAACCGTGCAGTGCAATTTAATAAAAAAAATTGCGGGCCTGGCACAATAGGTACCTACCATGCATAATGCATGACCTTGGCACTGTGTGATGTGCAATATGTATGTAGCTTAGCTCGTGTTTCGTTGCGTGCCCCTTTTAAATCGTGAAGCCTTTGGATGTTTCATCGGGTTTTATTTTTTCTCTCCGTGGCCGATATAAAAAAGAAATACTCGCCATTTGAACGATTCCGGAAAGCACGAAAATAAATAATTGGGGTCGAGAATTCTACCTGTTACCTAAGAAATTAGACTTCATATTTGTGTGCTGATGGGGTAATTTTAACCCTCATTAAACGCATGCAGCAGGTAAATGCGGATTTAATGCCATACTCAAACGTGCCTCAAACGCGTGTACGTGCTGAGTAAGGGGTATAAACTCGAGAGCAATTTAACAAACGCACCCAGTGCTTAATTTCAGCCAGAACAGTTCAACATTCTTTCCCGGGAATGATCATGCTTCTTCATGATCAGAATCAGAATATTAATTTAGACTGCAGGAGGAATCCGATGAGCTATGAAGCTTTTTTTCACACATGTCCAGTATGGGCGGGTCATCGAGTGACAAAAGCAAACAATATAAACACAAAATAGGAGCGCAAAATAGAGAAAATGGTAATCCACGACGTTTAAATATATAAATAACAATATATGAAGTATATAAGTCCGATTTTTCAACACTATCTGCAAGTTTTGGCAAGGCATCAAAAGAAAAAACAGCCCCAGGCCACACCAAGATAACACACAGTCGTCCCTCAATGAAAGTGCACGTTCGGATTGAGCTATCGATGCACGGATAAGGATCAAAATTACAAATCACATTTGAGAAATGTGGCTTTATCCAGGCACGAATCTTCTGCTTCAGGATATTAACGAAAGTCACAGTGAAAAACAATGGTCAGTCCATCCATTGCAATTGTACAAACTTGTTCATAGGATTATAAGATTAAAGGGTAAAAGAGTATTTGACTACAGTACTTATTCTTCTTTCGTATGCATTAATAGCAGCAAATGAATGATGTCATTTTAGATGTTTTATCCACTCAATTGTCTGTTCAGACGCAGAGTGGATCTCGTCCGATTGAAGACAGCAGTGTGGTCGATGGTTTGGGATTGGTGGCTGTACTAGTTATGCATAGTGGCCGATAATCCCCACTGCAAGACGATCGAGAATAATTTCAGAAAATATTACAGAGACTGAGCCCCTGTATATACCTGCAATTGACCACAACAAAGAGTCATCATCAAGAAGATGAATCCCTGCAGTCACGAAAGCTTTAAATCGAAACACAACAAAGAGTTTGGATGGTGCAGCTAGCGTCAAGTGTGGTGCACATTGCATTTGTTGCATCCCGATGTGCAGAAGTCGTATGGTCTAGAAATAAATGTTGCGATATTTTTGAGGTGCGTGGGCTCAAGGGCACCACGGCTCAGTGCTTCCAGAGTATTTTTCTCCGGCAAAAAGTGAGAACTCAAGAGATCGGGATCGTTTCGAGCGCTGTCCCCAGAAGCATCTCAAAGGAGTTTATTTGGCTTTGTCAAAAGTGTAGTGACATCGGGGATGTCACTGTATGGTGCCGGCCTGGAAGGGTCATGCCGTTCGATGTTCCTACATCGTGGACAGCACCATGTGGGTGGCTGTGTGTAGCACCAGCCCTAGCAGGGACAACACGGTGTGGGTGGCTGTGTGTAGTACCAGCCCTAGCGGGGCTTGGCGAGCACTGGGATAGTGCGCGCACCACGCACAGCGTGTGGTGAGGGCTCCCCCGAGGAGGAGGGGTGAGCGTCAGCCCAGGGGCAGGGTTGCCCCGGGCCATGGCACTCTGGTTGACCCCGTAGACACGTGATCCGGAATATCTATACAAGCGGGCCCCAGGTGGGGGACTCAGGGGTTATCACGTGTCCGGAGAGAGCTCTTGAGAAGGATCGAGAGGGAACGAGAATGTTCGGGAAGGCGGGTGGGGCTGAGGGCGGAGCGGCCCCAACCGGAGATGGATATAAGGCGGTTTCCCTGAGAGGGACCGGGGTCGCTGCATTCTACAAGCTGGAAGCTCAACATCTACAAGCTGGAAGCTCAACATCTACAAGCGGGAAGCTCTACGTCTCAAGCTGAAGCTTTCCGTCTTACGAGGCAACCACGTGGTCGGAGACCCATGTGAGGGATCGACCCTTCGTAGCAGTAACTCGCTGTAGTCTGGCAAAGGTGCAGTTACCCCTTTGTGTTACGGTGCTACAAATAAAAGTGTTGCCTCTAAAAGGAACAACGTCTGCGACTCAGTTGCACCACTGCAACTGGTGTCGGAAGTGGCCAACACGCTAGTTATTCAACTAAGCTGGAGACTATGTCTACACGTCGCGGACTGAGTACCTGGACGTCGGATGACGAGGACGATAACTTTGTACAGCTTGCAGCTCCGGAGGATGCGGGGGAGACGCTGTCAGCGGAGCCGGGTTGCTACTCAGTTGGACCCACTACAAAAGTATAGAGCTGCGGAATTAGGCGCAACGTAAGTGCTCGCAACTTCGCGATTCGAAATGAAAATGTACAATCTGTCAACTGTCATGGCTATGCGATGACACGCAGGGCCACATCCCCATTGGCACTGTGATTCCAGCCTCACTGTTATGTACAGTGTGTTGAAATTCTTTCGCGCCATACATAGCGAACCGCACTTCTCGGGAGGTTGCCGATGATCGTAACTTTCTCACCGTCAACCCCCTCGTGTTGACCGTGTGAGCGACTCGCGTGGCTATGTCTCGTTCCTCCTTGACGCCGTCTCATCGTGCAACTGCCTTCAACTTTCTCCTCGTCAGGACCAAACAAAAATGCATATCGCACGCTTGCTAGATGCCAGCTCGAGGGGAGCACCTCCTAAAAGTGTGAGGTCGCAATGGCGAGGAGATTGTGTGTGTTTGTGTGAGATGGCGTGGAGTTATCATCGATCTTGAGCCTTCTCGTTCGTTTCTCGCCATTCTGGACTCCGCAGGGCCTCTCGCTCCCCTCCCATCCAGCGCAACAAACTCCTTGTGCACGCCTATGGCTTCCTCACCCAGCCACTGCCGAGTTCCTCGTTCCCGCCTTCGTCGTGACAACACCCCGACTCGGCCAGCGTAACTCTTTCCTCGACGGAACTTCCCAAATCCTTCGTCTTCGCCATTCCATACGCGTCCAACATTCCGCCGTTTGGACTCCTCACGTGCACGCCCCTAAACGTGGCCAACGCCATCCCAATGCCAGGTCCGCTTCGAGGTTGCACTTCACCGTTCTTCAAGATCCACCGGTAGGTCGCCCCTTGCCAGCAACTTTCTTACGAAGCCCCCAGTCAACCCTCTGCTCGGTTTGGAGGTCACTCGTTTTCACCTACTGCCTCCATCTCATGCTTTTCAAATGCGCTTCCGCGGCTGTCTGGAATGCTCTTCCTTCTGATGTGAGGAAGCCACTGAGAGCTGTGCACTTTTAAATCTAAATTGAAAACTAATTTCTTCAGAACTGCTTTCTGTGTTAAGTTTGTTGTCCTTCCCCCGCACCTCCGATCAGCACGGTTGGCTAAGTACGGTGCGAAAGAAGTTCAACATACGTACATAGTTTGAAACTTCCTTCTCTCAGATACTTGTGCTGTTGACCTTCTGCCCCTGTTTAAGTCGAGGCTGCTGAAGTTCCATTTATTCCATTGCCAATGACTGACTGCCTCTCTTTATCAAATAAACATGCTCACCGTTTCTGCACGGCATCGTGATAATGCCGTTGCATTTAGATGCTATATATTGCAACTTTATTGTAACATTGAACTAATTCCCAGTGATACGCGCTGGCAGACTCCATTAAAGTATGCTTTTACAGCATCTGCATTCCAGTATTATGGGGGGGGGGGGGGTTTCTTCCGAAAAAGGTACACGGTTGTAATTATAATCAGATGCTTCGGTGCTGTTACTGGAAGATGCCGCCACGCTTTAAATAGATTTCCGTATGAACGTGAAGATGACGAGCAATCAGCTAATGTCAAGCTCGAAATTTGCACGCCGCGATTATGGGCCCATGCCTCAAGTGAACATAATTCAATCGCATCATTTGTTACGCCGTCTACAAAGGAGTGCTTTTGGTCTCTTCGGGTAGGGAGGTGAATAGCAAATGCGTTGTGGTTTGAGTGTAAATGTACAGCTACAAAGTGAACAGCATCGTAAACTGAGACACAGGCATTTGTTGTCCTGGAGAAGGGTCAAGGGTCATCTATCCTACCCTACATTAGACGAGCTCTTTCAGCTTTGATGTAGAGAATGATGGGTAAAATCGTATACATTATAAGAAAAACTCTCTTCTGTCTCCACATATATTTAAAATAACCCACAGTCCCGCAGTCGACTGGCTTTCCAGGCCAGTATACGGCAGCATTTGCCTTGGTCTCATCAGCAGTCGGGCTGTTAAACAAACGCTCCTGCGTTGGCAGATATTATTGACAGGAGCCCTCCGTCTAAGTCCATTGCAAGGGTACGCGATCACAGCCAACCCTCACATGAGGAGCTTTGCGTGTTTAACGGGGTTTTGGAGCACAAGCCATGCACTTCGTTTTAATGCGCCACCAGACTCGACACGCAAACTTCGTCCGAACACATAGAATCTTAATAGGAAAATTAAAACAAACATGCCTGACCTCTCGTGACATGCGGGAGGCATTTTACACAGCCTCCACACCTTAAGGCCAACGAGACCAACAACTTAACTCACAGTCACAAATTGCTTTTAATTATTAGAAAAAATCCTTTCCCCCCTAATGAAGAAAACAATGTAGGTAACACAACAGAGAGGATATGAAAGGGGGTTGACACCAACACAGACACATTACGGATTACAGGTGTGCAATGGAAGCCTATCGAAGCCGCATGTTTACTTAATGTTAATAGCTCAGCTTATTGGAGAATATATTGAGTACATTGATAATATTGATGTAGTTTATATTTAGTTATTTCACATCGGTTGTGTGGTCCATTCCTAATGTGCAACAACATATCTACAACCCTGTTGTCTTTGTTTAGGTGTGCAATGATGTGACGATGGTGCTTTGGGTGGCGGATTTGTGCAAGGAAGGTGCCTCGCGTGAACCAAAATAAATAAATAAATTGCGCTCACCGCTCGGTGCGTCACGAATGCTGAAGGAGATTCGAGCAAGCGAGCGGATGGTTTTCTTTTGTTTCATTTCCACTTTTCTCGAAAATTGGATTGAGCGATTTTGTGACAAGCAGCAGTTAGGGAAATAAAATCATACCTTTTTCGATTTGAAAGGTTACATTGTGCCTAAAATATAATAATAAATTCCGAATTTTGTGTTGATCGACCTAAAAGCAATCACCTGCTGACTTCTAGTGAAATTGAAGAAGGATTGTAAGCAAACTCCCTGGACACGATAAGCAGATTATTGTAAAAAATATATATGCTATTAAATTAAAGCAAAAATGCATGAACATTTTTGTCCGTCTCATTAACTGTGATCCAGACACCCAAGATTAACATAATGTTGACAACAGACTATTCAGTGGTCAACGTATTCAGCGCAGAGAGGTAGTCATGTCACATTGATTAGAATAAAATGTAGTGAGTGCGAATCGAGTGAGTGGAATTATATGAACCTGTCTAATTACAACATTGTATTGATGCAACTAGTGTATTATTCTTCTTATTTGGTTTGGAATTAAAAAAGCGACTTGCACAATGTTGGGAACGGAAATTGAAATTTATAACACTGCGTAAATATAGTTTTTTTTTGTCTTGGGTCGTAAGTGTTATTTCCTATTTGCTTATGCCTCAAAAGTACAGAAAATGGATATTATTCCCACAAACTTTGCTTTTGTGACCAGAACAGTGATATTTTGAAATTTACCTATTTTCCAGAACATTCCAAATATGTTCAGTGCTGAGTAAACTTGGAGTAACTTCTAGAACATTATATAACTTTCCAGTAACATAAATAGTAGTATAAATACAGGGGCCTTAAGCCCACTAGTTCAGTTTCGTTCCAGCTGCCTAAGTGGATACATATCTGCATTTTTCTGAGATGGCATCAAGAGGCTACAAGCATCCGGCAGACACATTTTGCTATGTCTGCGGCCAATTTATCAAGAGAAGAGCGAAAAATTCATCTGTGGAAGCATCTGCTAAGATGTGTGAGGCCAACAAAGTATATTTCGGCATACCTGTCAGGGATCAAGACAAACTCTGAGCACCTCATTTTACCTGCGAACAATGCAAAAAAAACTCTGGAAGGTAAGATGGACAATTGTTGCTCAGAATTTTATGTTATAACATTAGTAAAAAAAAGAGTAATTGCAAAGTTTAAATTTTAAATTGTTTTACAATTTTGAATGTTATTGAAAAAATATAATTTATGAAAAATGTTGCGAGAATCTCTTACACATTAGTGATGGGTGAAATTAATGTATTTTTGTAGGATGGTACAGAGGGGAAAAGACAGTCATGAAGTTCGCTATCCCAAGAATTTAGCGGGAAGACGTAGATCCAGATGACATTTTCAGAGGTGGAGCTGAGGAGAGAAACCCATACTACCCCAACTAACAATACCTCAACGACTTCATCAGAGATCTTGGTCTCACCAAGTCCAATGCCGAGCTTTTGACGTCTAGGCTCAGGCAGTGGAACTTGTTGGATGAAAGTGTGCAAGTCACAGATCAGAGGAAGCGTCACCAACATTTTTGCAGCTTCTTCACCCATCAAGATGGGCTCTGCTTCTGCCACAATGTGACCAGTCTGTTCGAGGCAATCGGAATTGCCTGTAACCAGAATGAGTGGCGCCTCTTCATTGATAGCTCATTCAGGAGCCTCAAAGCCATGCTGCTCCATAATGGTAACAAGTACCCGTCTATTCCCGTGGCTCACTCGGTGCACCTCAAAGAGGATTACAACAGCATCAAGACCTTGCTGGATGCCTTGAAGTATGATTAGTATGGCTGGGAGGTCATCGGAGACTTCAAAACGGTGGCATTCCTGATGGGTCTCCAAGGCAGTTTTACCAAGTTTTCCTGCTAGCTTTGCCTTTGGAACAGCAAGGACACCAAGGCACACTACCACAGGCGGGACTGGCCACAGCGGACCGAGTTCTCTGTGGGGAGGAACAACGTCAAGTGGGAGCCACTGGTGGACCCCGGAAGGTGCTATTGCCACCACTGCACATCAAATTGGGCCTTTTGAAACAATTTGTCAGAGCTGTAGATAAGGAGTCGGCAGCCTTCAAGTACCTTCAAGACTTCTTCCCTAAGCTGTCTGAGGCAAAGGTCAAAGCCGGTGTCTTCGTCGGACCACAGATAAAGAAGATCATGGAGTGCAATGAATTCCCAAAAAAGCTCACTAGTAAGGAGAAAGCGGCTTGGAACAGCTTTCTTGCAGTGGTTCATGGCATCCTGGGCAATCACAAGGTCGAAAACTAAGTGGAGCTGGTTGAGGCTGGTGAAGAACTACGGCACAATGGGCTGTAGAATGTCCCTCAAAGTCCATATCCTTGATGTTCATCTTCATAAATTCAAGGAGAACATGGGAGCGTACTCGGTGGAGCAACGTGAGAGATTTCACAGGATATACTGGACTTTGAACACTGCTACCAAGGACAGTAAAACGAGAACATGATGGGAGACTACATTTGGGGGCTGATTCGTGAAAGTGATTTACAATATAATCGTAAATCTCGAAAAAACTACTCACTTCTATATCTTTTGTAGTAATATTTGTATTACTTTATTATAAATGCATATTAATTTGATTCATATGTTGTTTTTTTCTGATTTATTTGAACGAAAAGACACAAATTCGCCCGTTTTCTCATTGCAAATAGGTACATTTCAAAATAGCACTGTCCTGGTCACAAAAGCAAAGTTTCTTGGGAATAATAGCCGTTTTTTATACGTACTTTTTAGGCATAAGCAATTAGTAAATAACACTTACTACCCAGGAACAAAAATTGTGTTACATAGTGTAATCTGTCGGATGGCATCAGGATGGGCATGATGTATAGCGTTTGTACCTCATGTTTCTTGCGTATGGCAATAAGGTTCAGGAGCTAAATGCCAAACGTTGACTGCCACCACCGAGAGGGCTTCAGGAGAGAGTTCGTTTTGTTTTGCTTTCCTCCTCCGTTTGAAAGAGCGCGAAACTGCGGCGGTTCACTGTGTCGTTCATAGTGTAATAAAGGTCATGGAAGCGACTTCTGGAATCAGGGTCTTTATTGGTCTTCACAACTCTCCTCATGTAAATTCCACTCCTGTCTTACTCCTTCACGCTGATAACAGACAGCGTGAGAGGGAGAGAGAGACTCGTGCTGCCACGTGGCAGGCCTGGACCCCCACTTCAGCGTGGCCTCACCCTTCGTTCGTTCCAGATCTGACCACGTGTTGCCCGTCTCCACCCCTTTTAATACCCGGGTCACGTGGTACCTTTCCACCAGTCCTGGTTAACCTCCATGGAATCTTCCAGACTCCATCGTGCGATCCCAGGACCACGCCCCTGACTCGTCCCCCCATTGGCTGTGGCTAAAGCCAGCAGATCCAATCATCTACTTGCAGATGTCACCTTCCCATTATGTCAGGGCCACGCCCCTAGACCTCTCCCCATTGGCTATGGGCCAGGACCGGTAGAGCCAATCATCGTAACGAGGTGTGATCAATCAACAACCCGGATATACCCTCACATTGCAATAGCTTTCTTTGCACAGCGACAGTTGCACTAACCGCGGCTTGTCTTTAATCGTCCACTTTTGAAGGAGATGCGCACATCGGTCCATTGATGTTCCTGATGCGGCTGATGGTTACACTGGTGTCTATAAGGAATGTCAAAGTGAGGAGGTTCAGATGTTTGTGTCTCGAATGAGGCGTTTACTCCGGACGCCTGCATTGTTCCAAGCGTTCTGCCTCCAAGAATATGCATATCGTGGCCTTGATGGGGGCCGCTCGCAGTTTGTTCCGTTACTTGTTCTCGCATCGTTTGATTCAATTACACGTCCCAGTTTTTTGTTTAATCACTCGTACCAGGGGAGGCCTGGGAAGGTCTCCATCTTCTTCTCCATTGTCCAAAGGAACGTGGAAGAGAATCGTCTGATGTGAATGTGTACGCGACAGTCGACCGGTGTTTGAACTGTGCCAACATATAGTTTCGTCTTTGCATAGTATCCACATTAAGGAAACATTTAATCCCGACCACCTGGCATGTGCCACGCTGGGGAGATGTTAACTACCTCGCCTGGTATACAGGAAGTCGTGGGTTCTATCCCGACCCTGACACCTGCTGTATATTTGGAGTTTGCATGTCCCTGTGGTCGTGTGGATTTTTCTCCGGGTCCTCTGGTTTTTTCCTCCACATTTAGAAACATGCTTTGAGAGTACTTGGCTGCTATACATTTCCACGTGATAAGCCACTTCGTTGAGCTATCATTTGTGGAAACCGGAGGACCGGAGAAAAATCCAGACGACCATGGGGAGAGAGACATGCAAACTCCAAATATGTAGGCGTCAGGGCCAGGATCAAACCCACGACCTCCCGTATACCGGGCGAGGTAGTTAACATCTCGCCGCCGCGGCACCACGTAATACGTTGATGGTCCGAGCCCAGTCAACAATGACTGCATGACAGAAAAAAGTTAAGTCATATTTAGTTCTGCATTCTATTTGAGTAAATTCCACCTCGGAAACTTAAAACATGTCAGACTCACTGCCATGCGGTGACCGTGACTCTATGTAGCAGGACAAGTGTGGAAGTGCCCAATGAAAGGTAACTTGAAGGGCATTAACTCGGGCAGCAACTTCTTTGATATTTTCTTTGCACGCCTGAGAGATTGATTATTTTCTCACTCTGCCGATAGCGCAATCAGAATAAATATAGAAGTGGAAAATAAAAAATAAACGTATTACCAGAAAGAAGCCATCTTATTTTCTGACTGAGTACAGCTGCTTCACATTGATCATTAATTATCCATGATTATATTTTCATCCTAACTTTCCCACCAATAGCCTGAACGTGAAACGTATTCGTGGCCATATCCCTTTACCAGTATGCTGTGCGGAGTAATGGGCAGCAAAATGGACTTGCAATCCAGAGGGCGCCAATTCGGTCTCGTGGTGTGGCAGACAAAGGATGGTGCAAGTTTCTTAAATCTCCCCCCCTCCCCTTCCCCCCACCTGTCCACCCAGCGGTTTAAACCGGTCCACAACAGATGGTTGATCGGCAGGTCGCGTGTGCTGGGGAGAGGTAGTGTAGCAGTTAGCGCTAAGCTGCGCTCCAAAACCCGGCCACCCGAGTTAGATTCCCATTCACGGCCAACATTGGTAATGAATATCCAGTGCTCCCTGTAGTGGTGTGTTCGCCTGGGGGTTGTGGGGAGCATTGAGGGCCCATGAAGGGACAGGCAAAGCCTCTACGCTTGTCTTTTATCCAAAACCCGATATCCTACAGCTTCCCTGAGCAATAATCTATTGCTTAAACTCGACCTGTGTTGTCCGAGCAAGATGAAACCGAATGAAGGACTCCCAATTCCTCTCGCAGGTACGGCGGTCCATCACACTCGTGACTATTTAATGATGCAGCTTGAGCGTGCGTGGGTAGAGATGGTTTCTCGCTGATGAAATCCGACGCTACCACGGGCTCTGTTTAATTTTTTTTTTCGATTTTCCAAGAAACGTCTTGCACTCGTTTCGACATTTGCATTAGCTTCGACGTTACCGGCGTTACCGGTAAAAAAAAAAGTGTGACTGATTGGAAGCAAAAAGGCTCTTCTTGTGATTTCATATTTAAACTGCGAGTAGAGGTCACGCGTTCTCTTGGACATTGGCGCTGTCAGACACGGACACTTGGCCATGTGCGGCGCCAAGAGGAGTTCAACATGCGTACATACTTTAATTTAACATTCTCCATCCGTATTGCCTGCTTGTTATATAAATAAATGCATCTGATTGTGACCTTAGCAGCAAGAGCGGCTCATGCGTTACTACAATCAACGCTGATGTGCTCACTTGGCGTGTTATTTTAAAACAACGGACCAGTGTTTCATTCTGTCGCGAGCACTTACAGAATTCGATTATAGGTATAGCGGTCTCTGAGATATTAACTGTGTTCATGATTTCCAGAAGGTGGGGAGGCGGGGCGGGGGGTGAAGATGTGGGGTATTACTCAGTCCCATAATGTGTATGCAGAAGCCTTGCAAAACAATGTAAAAATACATACCAAATAACGTGAGTGCTTGTACATGCATTATGATGCTGGGGATCAGGGGCCGGCAACTGAAACAACAAGAAGAGCCAATTCTTTTGAATTCGGTAAAAAAAAACACCCTCAATATTTCAAGAGCCGCAATGCACTGTGGTGAATACGAGACGGTGGAAATCATATTATTTGGGTCTTTCGGTAAAGTCACGTAGATAGGTACAAATTAATAAAAATAATAAATATTTTTAAAAATTACGACGTTTCGATCACAACACAAATGATCGTCATCAGGAGGAAAGAGGCGGAAAGCTGCTGAATGCAGATTGTTTTATAGGGTGTAATCCGAGGGATATAAACTAAGTGGGCGGCGCTAGTGATGTTAATGTGAGAGATTAGCATGTTAATGTACTGTAAGTTATAAGAGCGGCCTCCATGACGTAGAGGTCGGCGTGCGTAGGTGGCCCCGTTGGCGCGAGAAATGCAACCTGTTAATATGAAATCAGAGAGCCGAAGCCACGGGGAAAAAAGAAAAATTAACATCGGAAGGTGGCAAGATGGGAATGTCACAGCCAGTTATGACTTGAACTGGTTGATGACGTCTTTCCAATGATTGCTGAGTTTGCACCCATCCTCTCGGTGGAAATTGTGTTTGTGTCTGTATATATAGATTGCTTCATGAACGAATGAAGCTGGACTCCCATGGTGAACTGGACTCCCTTGCTGAGCTGGATTCCCATGGTGAACTGGACTCCCATGGTAAATTTGACTACCATGCTTAGAAGTCGGCAAACGAAAATATTTATTTAATTTATTTAGAATTTCAAAAGCCGCACTGCAGTCCCTAAAGAGCCGCATGGGGCTCTGGAGATGCAGGTTGTCGTGTTTTTGTTACTCCAATTTAAGACGTTGGTCAATATCTTCGTAAATGTTGTCTACATCCGCGTCTTCGTTGGCTTGTTAGTGTTGTAAATATGTTCAATATACGTATACACATATGTTGGAAAGTTTGTCGCACAGTACGTAGCCAATCATGCTAAACAGAGGTGCGGGCGACGGACAGCAACACAATATCTTAAACTTGTAGCAATTTTAAATCCTTAATGTTTGCTGAGCAAACTCTTGCTTTGCTGGAGATACTAAGAATCCCCACTCCTACATGATTTAGGCCAACTGTCCACTCGTCCCTCTCTGTGTGACTAGAACATTTTGCCACGACTGTAGGAGTACAGAGGTCTCCCCTTTCTCCTTGTCCAACTCAACGAGGGAGTTTGCTTCCCTCAGTTCTGGCCCCCAGTCCAACAAGGTTTGGGGATTGAGACCAGAGCCGACGTGTTTGTCTGCAGAAATAGCTACGTAGAGGTTGTTCTGCTCGTAGCCAGTGATGCTGGTTTTTTTTTACGTTTTTATTGCAACAAAACGTGAGCACGGTACAATATGCCAATGCACTTGGTAGAGGAATAGAAAATCTGTGAAAGTTCCAATTCGGTGCGACAGGAACATACATAGCAGGGGGTCGGGGGGGGTGATATAGGGCTCGCTGCCCCAGCCAAGTAGGGGGACCCCGCGTCGGCAGCGTGGAAGGGGGAGGGATGTTGTATACGGCAGGGACGTGCGGTCAGGGGAGGCAGGGGAGGCAGAGCCTCACCTGTCATACTCCAAGGAAAATAGCTGTTACGAAAAATAAAATAAAATAATAATCAAATAAATAAATATTAAGATTATTCCACTGATCTGTGTTATAAATGTCATTTCTGTACGATTCCAATTATTTTTATAGTCAAAACCGCCAAAATTTGCGGAGCTCCGCTGCAAATACAGGAAGAGACGAGAAGTGAGGCAGCGACAAGCTCAGCCTCCCCTCTGATTGAGCAACCCCTCAGTAACTGGATGGAGCGCGGGCAATAAGTGCGTGCCTGTTACTATCTCAGTATGTAACCAATGTGATGTTTGTAGACCCCTTCATTTCATGTCCTCGCCTTCCATACTCCAGGTAACTTATTTAACGTATGTGTATAAAGATATTTAGGCTCGCTGGTCTCGTCATGAAACTACAATGAAAAAGCACCAGGGGAGGCAGCTATCACATCTGCCTCACTGAGGGGGGCGTGTCTGTCATGCCCCCTCAGTGAGGACACGCCCCCTCAGTGTGTAAATCTGGCTGATACCAGCCAGTGCCTCCCCAGCCATTGACTTAACCGCATGTGCCGTGCGGAAGGCGTCGTAGTCAGGAACGTCACCTAACGCGTTTTGCTTTTTTTTTTAAGGCCACATGGTGAGTTTTTTCATGTATCGTGGAATCAGAGCTCCTGTAGAAATGTTACTGAGCGAGATAAGGAGTAAGCATATAGGTGTACATCAGCAAAAAAACAAGGTATAAAACGTGACCTCTGTTTGATATGAGTTATTATATGCCCAGGGAACTTTTTAAATAGATTAATTGATGTATTTTAACCTTCTTGGTTCTTTCGGTAAAGTCACGTAGAAGGGAAGTAATAAAATAATAAAAATAAAACATAATAAAACAATTCTCACGACGTTTCGGCCACAACGCAAGCAGCCGTCCTCAGGTGAAAACCAGGTCCGTCGAGGCGACAGAGTCTGAATGAAACAGCACACGGGCTTAGAGCATATATATAAGCTGGGCGCATTGACAAAGGAATTTGCATATCAACAGGAATTTAGCATATTTATGGGAAATGCAGGAATGTAATTAGTACTGCATATGCATGTGCATTATGCAGGATTAACAGCATCAAAGGGAGCTGCAGTTACTGCTGCTGCAGCAGTTGCTGCTGCTGCTGCAGTTTCTGCTGCTGCTGCAGTTGCTGCTGCTGCTGCAGTTGCTGCCGCAGCGGCAGCAACTGCACTACTGACGATGCGCTCCCCAAATTTCACCAGGCTCACTGTTCATGAACTCTTGGAAGTGCTTGCACAAAGGATAATAACATCTCATCCTGTGTTCTTTGGAATCTGAATATCTGGACTTGTCCAGTGACTGCTGAGAAAGATCAGCTGACAACAGGGGAAAGTCCTTGTGGCGGCACGGAGAGACGGCTGACAGGAGGGAATAGACCCCACTGGGACAGTCATGGGTTAGCTTCCCATTTCTGTAGTTTCCCATGCTTCGCAGTATGTTGGAAACACCCGCTTTAGCTACAGAAAGTCAACATACGAGAATACCCCTAGAGTCTGCGAGAGCGGGGGCGGAAGATGACTCATCGACTGACAACATGGTAACGACTGGACCGGAAACGACTACGAGTAATGAGAGCACAGCACAAGAGAACACCACAGCAACTGTCACAAGTTCCGCTGCAACAGCAGGCCACAAACAGATGCAGGTATGTGTCTGTGGTTGGAGGAAAGTTACATCACACCATGGGTTGAGGATCCACCAGGGGAAGAAGGGGTGTTTGGGTAAAGAGAGACAGAGGCCTCGCATTGATTACTTTCTGCGAAAGCGATCAAATCAGTCGAATGAAGCACAGCAACTGGACGCAAACCATAGTTTGCAGTGCATCAGTACCACTGTCATGGAGGACGTAAACTCAAGCACCGAAGTAACAACTGAGGTGGAACCAACAACAGGAGTGGAACTCACCCAGCCTCCCAGACCTGCAGTCGAGAGGAGACTACCAGGGCACAGACCGTATGTGAAGTGGCCTGGCGCCAGTGACAAGAAGTTGTGGGAAACAGTGAATACTGACCTTACCTTGACCCTCGAGAAACTTCGAGGCACAGTGGAGAAGAAGTTGGAGAGGATGGGGGACATCATCTATGAGTACGGGGCAGAAAGCTTTGGAGTGCAAGAGGCAAAAGGCGGGAGAAAGGTTCCAACCCCACCAGTTTCCAGGAGGCAACAAGAAATCAAGCGCCTCGTTCAAGAAAGGAGACAGCTTAAGAAACAGTGGAAGAAAGCCTCGGAAGTGGAAAAGGAGGGCATAGAGGCACTTCAGGCTGACATCAAAACCCGGTTGGCATCCCTCCGTAGAGCAGAGAACCTACGGAAACGCAGAAGGAAGAAAGAACAAACTAGAACTCGATTCTATAAAGATCCCTTCAAGTTCCTTAAAAGTCTCTTCACGAAGGAAAAAAGTGGAGTTCTAAAAACAACAAAGAAAGACCTAGAAGAGCACCTGAGAACAACAAACTTTGACTCAAAGCGACATGAACATCTGGCCATCCCATCAGATATCCCACCCATTGAACCCCCGGAACATCATATTGAGACCAGCCCTCCGACATGGAAAGAGGTGGAAAACACAGTTCGAAGGGCAAGAACAGCATCAGCCCCGGGGCCAAATGGAGTCCCGTACAAAGTGTATAAGAACGCACCAGACGTCCTGAGGTTCCTCTGGAGGCTTATGGGAATAGCTTGGAAAAAAAGATAATACCCAAAGTGTGGCGTAGGGCAGGCGGGGTCCTGATCCCTAAGGAGAAGGATGCAGTGAACATCAGCCAATTCCGCCCAATCTCCTTACTGAATGTCGAGGGTAAAATCTTCTTTAGGGTCATTGCCCAGAGGATGGCCGAGTACCTGCAAAGGAATGCGTACGTCGATACATCTGTACAGAAGGCAGGAATATCAGGGTTCTCTGGCTGCTTGGAACATTCCAGCATGATCTGGCACCAGATCCAAATGGCCAAGGTGGAGAAAAGGGACCTCCATGTAGTCTTCCTCGACCTCGCCAATGCATTTGGCTCTGTGCCCCATGAACTCCTGTGGTCTGCCTTCAGATTTTTCCACATACCGGACACCATCACAACCCTGGTGAAGTCGTACTTTCAGGATCTGCAGTTCTGCTTCACCACCTCAGAGTTCACCACCTCATGGCAATGCCTGAATGTAGGTATAATGGCGGGATGTACCATTTCTCCATTGGCATTCATAATGGCAATGGAGGTTATCATCAGATCCTCAAAATGGGTTGCTGGTGGACAGCGAGTCGACTCTGGTTGTCGCCTCCCTCCACTCAGAGCCTACATGGACGACATTACAACATTGACCACCACTGTCCCATGCACCAGGAGACTGCTCAGAAAACTCGAGGAGAACATCAGCTGGGCCCGTATGAAGATTAAACCATCCAAGTCACGCAGCATCTCGATTGTGAAGGGAGTACTCTGTGACCTGAAATTCTTCATCGGAGATGACCAAATCCCAACAGTGTCTGAGCAGCCGGTAAAAAGCCTTGGAAGGTGGTATGATGCAAGCCTGAAGGACAAAGACCAGGTGCAACAGCTGCGCAAAGACATCAGTAGTAGCCTCCAGTCCATCGACAACACCCAGCTACCTGGAAAGTTAAAGGCCTGGTGTCTGCAGTTTGGTCTCCTACCCCGGGTGTTGTGGCCCCTAGCAGTGTATGAGGTTCCAATCTCAACAGTGGAGAAGATGGAAAGAGGAGTCACGAGCTACTTAAAGAAGTGGCTCGGAGTTCCACGATGCCTTACCACCATAGGCCTCTATGGAGATGGTGTCCTCAAGCTGCCCCTCACCAGTCTAACCGAGGAATTCAAGTGTGCAAAAACCAGGCTCCAGATGACACTGAATGAATCTCGAGACCCAGTGGTGAGCAACAACGCGCCGACCTTGGCAACTGGGCGCAAATGGAGGCCAGGAAAAGCAGTCCAGGAGGCAACAGCAGCCCTCAGACATGCTGACATTGTGGGTCATGTTCAGCAAGGGAGAGGAGGCTTGGACTAACTAGCCGTGCTGCTTGGAGTAAGGCCACTGCACCAGAGCGGCGGAAGATGGTAGTGCAGGAAGTACGCCATCAGGAGGAGGCTGCAAGGTGGGCCAAGGCAGTCTCTCTTGCCAAACAGGGACAGTGGACTCGATGGGACAGTGTGGAGAAGAGGAAGATCAGCTGGAAGGATCTGTGGGCCATGGAAGCGAGGCGGTTGAGCTTTTCCATCAGAGCAACATATGACGTCCTTCCAACACCAGTTAATCTTCACCAATGGTATGGTGAAGATCCGGACTGTGCCCTCTGTTCCATGCCAGCCAACCTCAGGCACATTCTCACAGGGTGTAAAACAAGCCTCACCCAAGGACGCTACACTTGGCGTCACAACCAAGTCCTTAAAAACCTTGCATCCGCCCTGGAGGACAAGCGAACTGCCACCAACTCCCTACCACCCCCAGCAGCATCACACCCCTTACGGACGACCTTTGTCCGCGAAGGGGCTAAACCACCAAGAGCGGCTCTACACCAATAGAGCGAGACCAGCTGCGCTTGGCCCGCGACTGGAAAATGCTAGCTGACATTGGCCGGCAACTTGTGTTTCCTCCGGAGATCGCAACCACCACCCTAAGACCTGACATGGTGCTCTGGTCCCGTTCGCTCAAGAAGGTCTTCATCATTGAGCTCACAGTACCCTGGGAGGACTCAGTAGATGAGGCTTATGAGCGAAAACATCTGCGCTATGCCGATCTAGCTGCCGAAGCACGGCATCATGGCTGGAACACAGAAGTCCGACCAGTGGAGGTGGGCTGCAGAGGTTTTGTGGCAACATCTACAACCAGACTGCTTAGAGACCTGGGAATTAAGGGCCAGAGCCAGCGTTCGGCAATCAGAGCTGTATCGGAGGCGGCAGAAGGCAGCAGTCAGTGGCTCTGGATGAAGAGGAAAGACCCCAGCTGGGCCCCAAAGTGAGAGGGCCAGGAGGTATGCAGTCAACAATGCTTGACTCAGGGAGGAGGACGCCCCTGCCATGCATAGTCCCATGGGATGTTGGCTATCAACAACAAGGCAACTCCTATGACTAATTGGGAATGGGACGCAAGCGTAGGATTGATCACCCTGTCGCTGGCCGCCTTTGGGGAGGGTGTATAGTATGAAAGGCCGAAACACCCTAGGACCAAAGGTTCACTACTGACGATGCGCTCCCCAAATTTCACCAGGCTCACTGTTCATGAACTCTTGGAAGTGCTTGCACAAAGGATAGTAACATCTCATCCTGTGTTCTTTGGAATCTGAATATCTGGACTTGTCCAGTGACTGCTGAGAAAGATCAGCTGACAACAGGGGAAAGTCCTTGTGGCGGCACGGAGAGACGGCTGACAGGAGGGAATAGACCCCACTGGGACAGTCATGGGTTAGCTTCCCATTTCTGTAGTTTCCCATGCTTCGCAGTATGTTGGAAACACCCGCTTTAGCTACAGAAAGTCAACATACGAGAATACCCCTAGAGTCTGCGAGAGCGGGGGCGGAAGATGACTCATCGACTGACAACATGGTAACGACTGGACCGGAAACGACTACGAGTAATGAGAGCACAGCACAAGAGAACACCACAGCAACTGTCACAAGTTCCGCTGCAACAGCAGGCCACAAACAGATGCAGGTATGTGTCTGTGGTTGGAGGAAAGTTACATCACACCATGGGTTGAGGATCCACCAGGGGAAGAAGGGGTGTTTGGGTAAAGAGAGACAGAGGCCTCGCATTGATTACTTTCTGCGAAAGCGATCAAATCAGTCGAATGAAGCACAGCAACTGGACGCAAACCATAGTTTGCAGTGCATCAGTACCACTGTCATGGAGGACGTAAACTCAAGCACCGAAGTAACAACTGAGGTGGAACCAACAACAGGAGTGGAACTCACCCAGCCTCCCAGACCTGCAGTCGAGAGGAGACTACCAGGGCACAGACCGTATGTGAAGTGGCCTGGCGCCAGTGACAAGAAGTTGTGGGAAACAGTGAATACTGACCTTACCTTGACCCTCGAGAAACTTCGAGGCACAGTGGAGAAGAAGTTGGAGAGGATGGGGGACATCATCTATGAGTACGGGGCAGAAAGCTTTGGAGTGCAAGAGGCAAAAGGCGGGAGAAAGGTTCCAACCCCACCAGTTTCCAGGAGGCAACAAGAAATCAAGCGCCTCGTTCAAGAAAGGAGACAGCTTAAGAAACAGTGGAAGAAAGCCTCTGAAGTGGAAAAGGAGGGCATAGAGGCACTTCAGGCTGACATCAAAACCCGGTTGGCATCCCTCCGTAGAGCAGAGAACCTACGGAAACGCAGAAGGAAGAAAGAACAAACTAGAACTCGATTCTATAAAGATCCCTTCAAGTTCCTTAAAAGTCTCTTCACGAAGGAAAAAAGTGGAGTTCTAAAAACAACAAAGAAAGACCTAGAAGAGCACCTGAGAACAACAAACTTTGACTCAAAGCGACATGAACATCTGGCCATCCCATCAGATATCCCACCCATTGAACCCCCGGAACATCATATTGAGACCAGCCCTCCGACATGGAAAGAGGTGGAAAACACAGTTCGAAGGGCAAGAACAGCATCAGCCCCGGGGCCAAATGGAGTCCCGTACAAAGTGTATAAGAACGCACCAGACGTCCTGAGGTTCCTCTGGAGGCTTATGGAAAGCTTGGAAAAAAAGATAATACCCAAAGTGTGGCGTAGGGCAGGCGGGGTCCTGATCCCTAAGGAGAAGGATGCAGTGAACATCAGCCAATTCCGCCCAATCTCCTTACTGAATGTCGAGGGTAAAATCTTCTTTAGGGTCATTGCCCAGAGGATGGCCGAGTACCTGCAAAGGAATGCGTACGTCGATACATCTGTACAGAAGGCAGGAATATCAGGGTTCTCTGGCTGCTTGGAACATTCCAGCATGATCTGGCACCAGATCCAAATGGCCAAGGTGGAGAAAAGGGACCTCCATGTAGTCTTCCTCGACCTCGCCAATGCATTTGGCTCTGTGCCCCATGAACTCCTGTGGTCTGCCTTCAGATTTTTCCACATACCGGACACCATCACAACCCTGGTGAAGTCGTACTTTCAGGATCTGCAGTTCTGCTTCACCACCTCAGAGTTCACCACCTCATGGCAATGCCTGAATGTAGGTATAATGGCGGGATGTACCATTTCTCCATTGGCATTCATAATGGCAATGGAGGTTATCATCAGATCCTCAAAATGGGTTGCTGGTGGACAGCGAGTCGACTCTGGTTGTCGCCTCCCTCCACTCAGAGCCTACATGGACGACATTACAACATTGACCACCACTGTCCCATGCACCAGGAGACTGCTCAGAAAACTCGAGGAGAACATCAGCTGGGCCCGTATGAAGATTAAACCATCCAAGTCACGCAGCATCTCGATTGTGAAGGGAGTACTCTGTGACCTGAAATTCTTCATCGGAGATGACCAAATCCCAACAGTGTCTGAGCAGCCGGTAAAAAGCCTTGGAAGGTGGTATGATGCAAGCCTGAAGGACAAAGACCAGGTGCAACAGCTGCGCAAAGACATCAGTAGTAGCCTCCAGTCCATCGACAACACCCAGCTACCTGGAAAGTTAAAGGCCTGGTGTCTGCAGTTTGGTCTCCTACCCCGGGTGTTGTGGCCCCTAGCAGTGTATGAGGTTCCAATCTCAACAGTGGAGAAGATGGAAAGAGGAGTCACGAGCTACTTAAAGAAGTGGCTCGGAGTTCCACGATGCCTTACCACCATAGGCCTCTATGGAGATGGTGTCCTCAAGCTGCCCCTCACCAGTCTAACCGAGGAATTCAAGTGTGCAAAAACCAGGCTCCAGATGACACTGAATGAATCTCGAGACCCAGTGGTGAGCAACAACGCGCCGACCTTGGCAACTGGGCGCAAATGGAGGCCAGGAAAAGCAGTCCAGGAGGCAACAGCAGCCCTCAGACATGCTGACATTGTGGGTCATGTTCAGCAAGGGAGAGGAGGCTTGGACTAACTAGCCGTGCTGCTTGGAGTAAGGCCACTGCACCAGAGCGGCGGAAGATGGTAGTGCAGGAAGTACGCCATCAGGAGGAGGCTGCAAGGTGGGCCAAGGCAGTCTCTCTTGCCAAACAGGGACAGTGGACTCGATGGGACAGTGTGGAGAAGAGGAAGATCAGCTGGAAGGATCTGTGGGCCATGGAAGCGAGGCGGTTGAGCTTTTCCATCAGAGCAACATATGACGTCCTTCCAACACCAGTTAATCTTCACCAATGGTATGGTGAAGATCCGGACTGTGCCCTCTGTTCCATGCCAGCCAACCTCAGGCACATTCTCACAGGGTGTAAAACAAGCCTCACCCAAGGACGCTACACTTGGCGTCACAACCAAGTCCTTAAAAACCTTGCATCCGCCCTGGAGGACAAGCGAACTGCCACCAACTCCCTACCACCCCCAGCAGCATCACACCCCTTACGGACGACCTTTGTCCGCGAAGGGGCTAAACCACCGAAGAGCGGCTCTACACCAATAGAGCGAGACCAGCTGCGCTTGGCCCGCGACTGGAAAATGCTAGCTGACATTGGCCGGCAACTTGTGTTTCCTCCGGAGATCGCAACCACCACCCTAAGACCTGACATGGTGCTCTGGTCCCGTTCGCTCAAGAAGGTCTTCATCATTGAGCTCACAGTACCCTGGGAGGACTCAGTAGATGAGGCTTATGAGCGAAAACATCTGCGCTATGCCGATCTAGCTGCCGAAGCACGGCATCATGGCTGGAACACAGAAGTCCGACCAGTGGAGGTGGGCTGCAGAGGTTTTGTGGCAACATCTACAACCAGACTGCTTAGAGACCTGGGAATTAAGGGCCAGAGCCAGCGTTCGGCAATCAGAGCTGTATCGGAGGCGGCAGAAGGCAGCAGTCAGTGGCTCTGGATGAAGAGGAAAGACCCCAGCTGGGCCCCAAAGTGAGAGGGCCAGGAGGTATGCAGTCAACAATGCTTGACTCAGGGAGGAGGACGCCCCTGCCATGCATAGTCCCATGGGATGTTGGCTATCAACAACAAGGCAACTCCTATGACTAATTGGGAATGGGACGCAAGCGTAGGATTGATCACCCTGTCGCTGGCCGCCTTTGGGGAGGGTGTATAGTATGAAAGGCCGAAACACCCTAGGAACCAAAGGTTCACTACTGACGATGCGCTCCCCAAATTTCACCAGGCTCACTGTTCATGAACTCTTGGAAGTGCTTGCACAAAGGATAGTAACATCTCATCCTGTGTTCTTTGGAATCTGAATATGCCATAGACAAACCCAACATTAAATTATATACTGTATTGCTATAAACCACCATTAGCCTTAAGAGCTTGGCGTACATGTTTGAGTTCACTGGCAATGTGTTCCTGGTCGGATATGCATTGGGCTCTATGGTATAGAGTCTTGATGAGGGAATTCTTCTGGGATGGATGGTGGTGGGAATCCGGCTTTAGGTAAGCATCCGTATGGGTGGCTTTCCTGTAGACAGAATGGCTCATTGAACCATCAGGTCTCCTTTTAATTAGGACATCCAAAAAGGGTAGCTTGCCATCTTTTTCGACTTCCATGGTGAATCTGATGGCTGGGTGTATGGAATTGATGTGGTCGAGGAATTGGTCTAGAACAGGCCAGCCATGTGGCCAGATGACAAAAGTGTCATCTACGTACCTCTTCCATAAGGTCGGGCGTAGAGTGGCAGTCTGGATGGCGTCAGTGAACTCAAACACATACGCCAAGCTCTTAAGGCTAATGGTTACTCCGACTACACAATCCGCAAAGCCATCACTCCAACCATCAAGAAGGATCTCGTTGAGGAGCCTTTCAAAACCATCACCTTACCCTACATTGCTGGGATCACAAAAAAGATCTCCAAAATCCTGATAAAACACAAGATCCAGGTCCGATTCAACACAGTACATAAAATCTGTGATCTGGTCCCGTCTGTAAAAGATGTGGTTCCAGACATACAGTACCCTGGCGTCTACAAATTAAGTTGCCTCTGTGGTAGCAGTTACATTGAAGAAACCAAACGACATGTCTCGGACCGCATCCGTGAACATAAAGCAGACTTGAAACACGGTAGGACAAACACCTCAGCCGTGGCAGATCACTGTTACAATTCAGTGGGCTCACATGATATTGACTTCTCCAAGACAGAGGTTCTCTGCAAGCCATCTGGCTACCATGAGAGATTCGTTCATGAGGCGATCCACATATACAAACACAGAGACAATTTCAACCGAGAAGATGGATTCTGGCTTAGCAATCATTGGAAGGACGTAATAAACCATTTCGGATCTTAACTGATTGTGTTCACGTTTACGGTGACTTTCAGACCGCGTTCCACTCACTGGCATTGTATTCTCCGCAGGGAATGGATTCTTTGCTCCGCTGCATTGACTTATTTTGTTTCTTCCTCTTAGTATCTTTCACACGACGGTCAACGGTACAATGTATAATAACAAATAGTATAAAAATGTATATGCTTAATACAATGTACAAAGTAATATATAGTATCGTAATTGTATAGTGAATATACAGCAGTGTGATATACATTATGGTGGGTAGAATAATACATAGTGTAATATTGCAATGGATAAGGTGGTTTATAGCAATACAGTATATCTAACCTATATAATTCATTTTTGTCTGTCTGTCTGTCTGTTTGTCCGTCTGCGTACGCTCCCTTCCGGGGGATTTAGCTCTCGGACCGTGGGGTTCGCCGAGATTAAATTTTGCAGGTGGGCACGCCCCCGGCCCGCGGTAAACTTAGGCATTTCCGATTTTTCGTCTCTAAACTTTAAATCGGACCGATTATCGATTTAGTGCGATTGCTCTTTATTTAGTTATATAATTATTTATTTATTTATTTGATATTGCCGGCCGGCGCGGACCACGGCGGTTGCCCCTGGCAACGGGTAGCAACAACTTCGCTGCGGGGTGGACGCCATTTTTAATTCCCGTTACAAATATGCGCACGCATTAAGACGCGACTCTGAGGTAAATTCATCAAAGTTTCACGTCCTCTTCACTCCCCTTCCACCCCAATGTGTGCAATTACTATTATAGGGTCGGTAGATAATAAAATTATAGCGATTAGACAGTATTATTGTAGCGCGGGGGGGGGGGGCGTAACGGCCCCAGTACCCACCCTCAGCCGGGTGGGCAATCTAGGCGAGGCCGGAGGCTCTGCACGGTACTAGGCCTCGACACGCAACTCTGTCAGGCGACGACTTTGTGGTATAAACTCGATATACCCAGCGTTGCCCGGGGGAAAATACATATTGCTTAAGCCTCCTAAGTATATAAGATGGCTATTATTCCCCATACATGTTGCTTTTGTGACCAGAACTTTATATAAAGGAAAGAATTACACAAATGCACAGGTTTTTCCTAGCAAAATAGCTCCATTTGTAAATATCACTGTCCGTGTCAAAAAAAATAAAGTTTGAGGGGAATTTTCTCCCATTTGTAACTTTTGAGATGTCTGCGTATAGAAAATAACACTTACTACCCAGAGACTAACACATGTGTAGTTTTTGGTAAAAAAATATATCTATTTTTACGATTAAAATTTTGGTCACTGTCTGTGTCTCAAAAACTAAGTTTGAGGGGAATTTTCTCCAATTTGTAACTTTTGAGATGTAAGCGTATAGAAAATAACCCTTACTACCCAGGTACTAACACATGTGTAGTTTTTGGTAAAAAATGTTTTTAATATTTACAATTTTTGACAACTTTTTTTATTTAAATAAATAAATCTCTTGACACTTTCGCTCCAGCTTCTCACATTTGCACTCTCAGTACGGGCGATATTCAATGAGATTATGTTTACTCTCACACTCTCAGACTCACCACTCACTCTCTCAGACTCACACACACACACTCTCAGACTCACACACACACATACACTCCACTCTCACACTCTCAGACTCACACACATACACTCACTCTCACACACACACACATACACTCACACACAAACTCACTCTCACACTCAGACTCACACACACAGACTCACTCTAACACTCAGACTCACACATACACTCGCTCTCACACTTTCAGACTCGCACACACTCAGACAGACTCACACTCTCAGACTCGCACACACTCGCGGCGTTGCTCCGTGTTCGGTGGGGGGGATGTCACGAGTGGGCGTGTTTACCTTCCCCCCACCCTCACCGATATCGTCAACCAATCGCGGAGATTCTTATTCCCATCGAAAAGCTACGAGGTTAGTCACGCAACTTCACAGCTCAGTTAAAACATTTAAATATTTATGTTTACTATTTTGTATCACTCTTATATATTAAAAGATGCTAGGGATTAAGTTATGTTTGATGATAGTAAATATACACTATGCACCACGATTTTTCCCTGGGTAAAAAGTGTTATTTTTATATTGCTTAAGCCTCCTAAGTATATAAGATGGCTATTATTCCCCATACATGTTGCTTTTGTGACCAGAACTTTATATAAAGGAAAGAATTACACAAATGCACACGTTTTCTCCTAGCAAAATAGCTCCATTTGTAAATATCACTGTCCGTGTCAAAAACAATTAAGTTTGAGGGGAATTTTCTCCCATTTGTAACTTTTGAGATGTCAGCGTATAGAAAATAACACTTACTACCCAGAGACTAACACATGTGTAGTTTTTGGTAGTGAGGGTGAATGGTTGTTGTGAGGGTGAGTGGTGAGGGTGAGCAGTGAGGGTGAGCAGTGAGGGTGAGTGGTGATTGGTGAGGGTGTGATTGGTTAGGATGAGTAGTGAGTGGTCAGGGTGAGTGGTGAGGGTGAGTGGTGAGCGGTGAGGGCGAGTGTTGAAGGTGAGTGGTGAGTAGTGATGGTGAGTGGTGAGCATGACTGGTGAGTGGTGAGGGAGAGTGGTGAGGGTGAATGGTGAGGGTGAGTGGTGAGGGTGAGTGGCAAGTGGTGAGGGTGAGTGGTGATTGGTGAGGGTGTGATTGGTGAGGATGAGTGGTGAGTAGTGAGGGTGAGTGGGGAGGGTGAGTGGCGGTTGTGAGTGGTGATTAGTGAGGGGTGAGGGTGAGGTTGAGTGGTGAGGGGAGGTTGAGTGGTGAGGGTGAGTGGTGAGCGGTGAGGGTGAGTGGTGAGCGGTGAGGGTGAGTGTTGAGGGTGAGTGGTGAGTAGTGATGGTGAGTGGTGAGCATGACTGGTGAGTGGTGAGGGAGAGTGGTGAGGGTGAATGGTGAGGGTGAGTGGTGAGGGTGAGTGGCAAGTGGTGAGGGTGAGTGGTGATTGGTGAGGGTGTGATTGGTGAGGATGAGTGGTGAGTAGTGAGGGTGAGTGGGGAGGGTGAGTGGCGGTTGTGAGTGGTGATTAGTGAGGGGTGAGGGTGAGGTTGAGTGGTGAGGGTGAGTGGTGAGCGGTGAGGGTGAGCAGTGAGGGTGAGTGGTAATTGGTGAGGGTGTGATTGGTGAGGATGAGTGGTGAGTGGTGAGGTGAGTAGTGAGGGTGAGTGGTGAGGGTGAGTGGTTGTTGTGAGGGTGAGTGGTGAGTGGTGAGAGTGAGTGGTGAGGGTGAGTGGTGAGCGTGAGTGGTGAGGGTGAGTGGTGATTGTTGAGGGTGTGATTGGTGAGGATGAGTGGTGAGTAGTGAGAGTGAGTGGTGAGGGTGAGTGGTGAGGGTGAGTGTTGAGTGGTGAGGGTGAGTGGCGGTTATGAGTGGTGATTAGTGAGGGGTGAGTGGTGAGGGTGAGCGTGAGTGGTGAGTGGTGAGGGTGAGCAGTGCGGGTGAGTGGTGATTGGTGAGGGTGTGATTGGTGAGGATGAGTGGTGAGTAGTCAGGGTGAGTGGTGAGCGGTGAGGGTGAGTGGTTGTTGTGAGGGTGAGTGGGGAGGGTGATTGGTGAGGGTGAGTGGCGGTTGTGAGTGGTGATGGGTGAGTGGTGAGGGGTGAGTGGTGAGCGTGAGTGGTGAGGGTGAGTGGTGAGGGTGAGTGCTGAGTGCTGAGTGGTGAGGGTGAGTGGTGAGAGAGTGGTTAGTTTTGAGGGTGAGTGGTGAGCTTGAGTGGTGAGGGTTAGTGGAGAGTGGTGAGTGGTGATTGGTCAGTGGTGATTGGTTAGGATGAATGGTGAGTAGTGAGGGTGAGGTTGTGTGGTGATGGTGAGTGGTGGTTGTGACGGTGAGTGGTGAGGGTGAGTGGTGAGGCTGAATGGTGAGGGTGAATGGTGAGGGAGAGTGGTGAGGGAGAGTGGTGAGGGTTAGTGGTGAGGGTTAGTGGTGAGGGTGAGTGGTGAGGGAGATTGGTGAGGGAGATTGGTGAGGGAGATTGGTGAGTGGTGAGTTGTGAGGGTAAATGGTGAATAGTGAGTGGGAGTGGTGAGTGGTGAGGATGAGTGGTAAGGGTGAGTTGTGAGTGGTGAATGGTGAGGGTGAATGATGAGTACAGTCAATATCATACCAGGTACCACCACCACAATATGTACTCCTCTCATCATAGCAGATACCACCACAGCAGTATGCACTGCTGTAATCATAGCAGGTACCAACACAGTCAGTATGCACTGCTGTAATCATAGCAGGTACCAACACAGCAGTATGCACTGCTGTAATCATAGCAGGTACCACCACAATATGCACTGCTGTCAATCACAGGTACCAACACAGCAGTATGCACTGCTGTAATCATAGCAGGTACGACCTCAGTCGGTATACACTGCTGTAGTGATAGTAGATACTGCTATCGAGTTGGTAGATACCGCTATAGTAAATACTAAAACAGTCAGTATATACCACTACAGTCAGTCAATACTGCTACAGTCAGTATATACTACTATACAGTCAGTACATACTGCTACGGTGAGTAGCTACTAGAGTCAGTAGATACTATTATAGAGTGAGTAGATACTGCTATAGATTTTGTAGTTACTACTATAGTCAGTGGATACAACTATAGAGTCAGCAGATACTATACAGTTAGTCGTTACGAGTATATAGTCGGTAGATACTACTGTAGGCCCAGTAAATACTACTATGGTCAGTAGTTATTACAATCACTAAATACTACTACACAGTCAGTAGCTACTACTGGCTCAGTAGATACTACAGTACAGTCAGTAGATACTACTACAGAGTCAATAGATACCACTTCCTCTGTTGTATGTGTAGGGATGTTAGATAGAGGGCCGTTATGCATGGCAGCCTATGGGGAAGAAACACAGTAGGCGGGGCTACGTGTGTGCACAGGGAGATGCCCTCTGCGACGTCCGAGCCAGACACCCTGGGGGGGGCTGGTTCGGCGTTACGATCCCCCGGGGCCCCCCCTCAAGGAGGGTCGGGTATAAAAGGGGTCGTCATATGGGTTTAGTCAGTTATGTTATAGTTAAGCTAAGAAGTCGGAAGACGTCGTAGCTAGAGCCCTGGACTCCCCCTGATCGCCGCCCTTATCAGGGCCCCACGGGATCAGGCACGAGCCAGTGGCGTGGTCCCGTGAACCAGAGCCAGTGCTCTGGGACTCCGGGTACCGAAGCCCGATTACCAGTGTCGGGCCAGACAGCCTCCCCTAGCTCTTAGTAGGAGGACCAGGGGATAGGCTATGGATAGCTAGGGGCTTCCCTGAGTTATACGGGTGAGGGGGCCGCTACCCCCTCTAGTGCTGTCCTGTACTGGCAACTTGTTAAATAAATATACGTGTGCCTCAACTCCGTTGTCAAGCGTCTTCGACGGGTACTTCATCTGGCGTCAGAAGTGGTAAAAATGGAAACGCGCCATACAGCTCGGACCAGGGTACCACGAGAGGAGGACGCCGCGGAGATCGCCGAGCCCGAGACAGAGCAACAAGATGGGGTGCAGCCGGAGCCTGGCGCCTTCTCACCGGGACGTCAGCAGGAGAGGGGCCGCAGCCGGATGCACTACGACTGGCTCACGAACGATTGGCGGAGTTACTTTATGCCGCTGCCGCCACACTGGAAGGCATTACGCGGTTGGGGGCTGGTGGTCCACCGCAGGGCGAGGAGAACCGGCGGCCGGAGCACTTTCCCGCCATTTCAGCTACTTCAAATTTTGAATTTCCCGCCATGGACGCCGCGGCTGTTCGGGGCGTGGCCAGCTTAGACATCGGCTCCGACATCGCCGTCGCCGGGGCTGCAGCGTCATCACAGCCGAGGGATGCGTCATTGCTGCCGCGACAGGCGATGCCATCGGCCAGTCGCGCCGAGGCACCGCCAGAGGGAGGTGAAAGCAACCTGCGGGAGTCTACATCGACCGCCGCGCTTCACCAAAGACTGCCCCCGCTGAAGAATTCATCGCTGCGGAGGGTGACTGGGGCGGCTTCCGGCGACGATTCCTAGCCCATCAGGAGATGGCGCGGTGGTCCGACGAGGAGGCCCTTTGCGCGCTACCGGCGCTCCTCGACGGGGACGCGCTCGCCGCGCTCACGTCGGCGCCAAAAGAAAAGCGGGCTACACTACAAATGGCGCTACAGCTGCTGGCCGGGGTCTATGGACCTTCAGCCGAATGCCGTCAGCAGTTCTACGACCGCAGGCGGGGTGAAAAAGAGTCGCCTCTGGCTTTCCGGACAAGTCTTCTGGCGCTGGCAAAAACGGCCTTTCCCCGCATGGACGACGACGGTGTGGACGCAATGGTCGCGGAGAAGATCCTCCTCTTGGCGGACGACCTCGACATTGTCGTCATCGCACAAGAGGATGCAGAAATGACCTCCCTCCAGGCTGCGCGACTCCTCCACGCCAATCTTCTGCAGCAGCGGCGAAAGGCGAACAGGGCATCGGCTGGGCGTGCGGTGGCTGCAGCCACCCTTCCGTCAGAAGACCTTTATGCCGTCGACCATCGACGGCAACAGACAACGGGGGCGCGGCCGGGTCGAGACGGGGCGAGGCGGTTCGACCGTCCATCGTCTCCATCGGCGCTCCCGCGGTGCTTCAACTGCGGCATCCGGGGCCATGTCGCCTCGGGGTGCCGTTCTCCTCGACAGCGGGGGACGACGCCTCGACGGGACGCCGGCCCTCCTCTTCCTCCTCCCAAGCTTCAGCACCATGATCCGGCGAGTCGCGGCACCTCACATGTTTGGCCAACGCACCCACCTGTCGCACACTCTCGCACCGTAACGAACGGGGGGCCGGTGGGGCGCTGCGATGGACCGGCGCGGATCACTGCGGGGACTCAAATCGAGCCCGAGCGGTGGTCCGTGTTGGCCCATCGCGTGGTGGCCGCGGCGTCGGGATCGTCGGCCGTGGTGGGTTACATTGATGGGGTGGAGGTACGCATCATAGTCGATACAGGGGCATCGGCGACAATTATTTCGGAACTAATTTACAATATCCTACCGGTGCAGAGCCGTCCTCTGCTACCGGTTAATGTCCCTTTCTATGCCGCTAACGGGGGCTCCCTCGGCATCGTGGGACAGATTCGGGCGCAAATTTCTATCGGGGACATCAAATTGTCGGGGCCGATTTTTGTCTCCTCCTCGCTGGCGGTTCCGTGCCTGCTGGGGACGGACTTCTTGGGCAGGATGCCAATTCGTATTTTGATCGACCAAGGATGCATTGAGCTTCCGTCGGGCGACGTATGGCGTTCCTGCCTTCCCCTGTAGCGACTCGGACGGCGTTTGCGACGGTACCGGCGTTCGTCGTAAAAACAGTGCGTGTGCCGCCGGGGCACAAATGCTGGTACCTCTTAAACTTCGTAGGCCCTTCGCTAAGGGTGTTGGGGATCAGGGTGTTGTGCTGGGGCCGTCTAGGGCCGGGGTTAACGGGCCTCATTTAATTCCGGCCCAGACCATCGTAAGGGGGGACGAGGATCCCTTCATCGCGGTCCTCAATGTCGGGTCGCAGACAGTAGTGGTTCCCCAAGGGACTGTGCTCGCTCACGCGACGCCGGTGCCCTGCGAGGAACCTGCCGTGAACCACATTGACACTGCTGCTCGGACGCACCCGCATTCGGACGGCGATGAAGGGTGGCTCGACGCGCTTTGTGCGGGATCGACGAACCTGTCCAATTTAGAGCGCCAACGGCTTAGATCGCTGCTAAAGGAATTTTCCGACGTTTTCAGTCGGAATAAATACGATTTGGGTTGTACTCACCTGCTGCGTCACCATATTGACACGGGTGACAGCGCGCCTATTCGCCAAAATCCTTTTCGGTTGAGTCCCGCCGAAAAGGAACATGTCAAATCGGCTGTAAATGACATGTTAGCCGCCGACATTATCTCTCCCTCTACCAGCCCTTGGGGAGCACCGATTGTCCTGGTTAAGAAACAGGATGGCTCGTTGCGATTTTGCGTAGATTTCCGTCGCCTTAATAAGGTTTCGGTTGCCGACGCATACCCGCTCCCACGGATGGACGAATCGCTGGACGCCTTGGCGGGAGCGCGATTCTTCTCCACGCTAGATTTACTTTCGGGATTCTGGCAGCTTCCTCTGGACGATGACTCGAAACCTAAAACCGCTTTCCGTACACCGCACGGCCTGTTCCAATTCAACCGGTTGCCGATGGGCTTACACTCAGCGCCGGCAACCTTCCAGCGATTGATGGAATTGGTTTTGGCTGGATTGCAATGGGAATCGTGCCTGATTTATTTGGACGACGTGATTGTTTTTGGAAGAACCTTTGACGAACATCTCCAGAGGCTGCGGGCGGTTTTCCAAAGGATGCGGGCTGCTAATTTGAAATTTAAGCCCCAAAAATGCTATTTGTTTCGCGAGTCAGTGCGTTATTTGGGGCACATCGTGGGGCGCTCGGGTATTGCTACCGATCCCGCCAAAACGCAGTGTGTCAGCTCCTGGCCAATTCCGACCTCGGTGGGAGAGGTGAGGAGTTTTATTGGCTTCGCTTCATATTACCGACGGTTCGTCCCTAATTTTGCTACAATTGCCAAACCCCTACATGCTTTGACATCAAAAGGGGTTCGGTTCCACTGGGGTCGGGATGAGGAAGTAGCTTTCTGCTCCCTTCGGGATGCATTGGTGAAGGCTCCTCCTTTGATTTACCCCGATTTTTCGAGGCCATTTTTGCTCGACACCGACGCGAGCAACACAGGTATCGGAGGCGTGCTTTCCCAGGTGGTTGATGGCGTGGAACGGGTGGTTGCGTACGGCAGTCGGGTGTTGTCTCCAGCGGAGCAAAAATATTGTGTCACCCGTAGGGAACTGTTGGCAATTGTTTTCTTCATCCAACAGTACCGCCCATATCTGTACGGTCAGCATTTCACTGTCCGTACGGATCATGCGGCACTGCAGTACGCCCTGAAGGTTCAACAGCCATCGGGACAATTGTCCCGATGGCTGGAGGTCCTCCAGGAATTCGATTTTGACACCACCTATCGTAAGGGCATTCGCCACACAAATGCGGACGCTCTGTCGCGCATGCCCACCACCTCCGAATGCGCATGCCTCCTGGGGTCGGGGCGTTGCAAGCCAGCTGGGGACATGACGGTTCCAGTCCTGGCGGCCGCCGCCGATGTTGACACATTGCTCCCCGATGAGATCGGGAAACAGGGAAGGGATTCCCTGCTTGGGTTGCCTGTGATTGAGTGGGGACGCCTCCAGATGGAGGACGCCTCCCTCCTCGCGCTGCGTCGTCGCGCTAGAGAGAGGGGGTGCGGGACGGGTGATGCCGACAATTGGGAAATACACGCTGGCTTGCTCATGCATTGGGACGGTAAATCCCACCGTCACCGGCTGGTAGTTCCTGAGGGGTTACGGGGTAAGGTGGTGTGGGCTGCTCATGAGCGCCTCCTCCACCTGGGTACCCAAAAGACCCTCGCCTCGCTCCAGCTGGATTTTTTTTGGCCGGGCATGACACGGGATGTCACGGATCTGCTGGCAGCATGCCCCCGGTGTGCGCAACGCAAACCACCAGCTCGGGAGTCGAACCCGCCGTTGCAGTCCATCACAGTCTCCAGGGTGAACGAACTCGTGGCGTTGGATATCCTGGGGCCGTTTCCCGCCACCCCTAGGGGCAATAGATATTTGCTAACAGGGGTCGAATACTTCACACGCTGGCCTATGGCCTGGCCCCTGGCAAATCAGTCGGCAGCAGCCATCGTGGACGCCTTTGTCCAAGGCTACGTCATGGACAAAGGTGCCCTGAGCGGCTGCTGACCGACCAGGGTAAAAATTTTTCCGGAAACCTCCTCAAACAAGTCTGTGATCTCCTAGGTACAAAAAAGATTCGTACCTCTCCCTATCACCCACAAACTGACGGGATGGTCGAGCGTCTGCATCGTACCATCACGTCTATGTTGTCGCACCTGGTTTCGGAGTCACAGACCAATTGGGACTTGCAAATTCAGGGGTCCTGGCAGCATATCGATTGGCCCCCCATGCTGCCACGGGATTTTCACCCTTCTTTCTCATGTATGGTCGCGAACATGACCCACCTGTTCGGGCGCAGCTGCAGATCCCCGCGCCTCTAGGTAAGATAAAATTGGACGAGCACGTTAAATTTAACCTTCAAAAGCTAACTGAGGCGCGGGACGCTGCCATGCTCAATTCCCGCATGCGCCAAAAGGCGAACGAGCGCCTCAGGCTCGCGCGCGCGCACGTGCTGCAGTGGAAGCCAGGGGACAGGGCATGGCTGCACTGTCCCCAGGTACCGCTTGCGACCTCCTCGAAACTGGTACGGCCATGGCGGGGCCCGTCGAGGTGGTCGAGGTTTTGCGACCGCAGTGCGTTCGTATCAAGTGGGGGAGGCGCCGGTGGTTCGTTCACCCCTCCAGACTAAAACCCTTCGTTGCGGTGCGGGGCTCTGCTCCACACGCGCAGGGCCAAGCATGTGAGGGGTCGACCGACCCGGAGGGTCCGCCTCTGTTGATCTCACCTGACGCCTTGCCGGTTGCCCCGCCCCCAGGTTCTCCCGGAATGACGGGCTCGCGCACGTCCCTCACGGGGGATGCCAAGGGTCCCGCCGCTCCAATTGCGGACTCGCCTCGGATGGGACCGCGGCCACCGAGTGGTCCGCCATCTGAGGTTGGCCCTTGTGACGGGCCTGCGGCAAGGACGCGCGCTAAGATGCGCAGACTCTTATAAAACACTGGAACGCGAAGAAGAACTGGAAACGAAACGAAATTGAGAAAATACTTTTTTTTTATTTTTTTTTTTTTCTTGGCGTTTTTTGGTACACTTTCGTGTGCTACGGTTACTGGGCGCCGCGGTCGCGTGGCGCTCTTGGCGCGTTGTTATATTACGGCTGTGGGTGTGTGTGTGTCTTGTGTGCGTGTTGTGTGTGCGCCGAGGGTTCCGGGAAATGTACATACCTTGCCTCTACGGATTTCGTATTTATTCGGGGGGGGGCGCGTCGGTTTGTTCTCCCTTTAGGGGCATTGTTAGTATTGTTTGTTCAAAACTCGTTCTGTTAATGAAAAAATGGGGCACACGGGGGGGGTCAAGGGGTAAAGATTCGTTGTGTTAATTGTTGCAGCCGGGACGGCTGCGAGCTATGTGGGGGGGAGTGATGTAGGGATGTTAGATAGAGGGCCGTTATGCATGGCAGCCTATGGGGAAGAAACACAGTAGGCGGGGCTACGTGTGTGCACAGGGAGATGCCCTCTGCGACGTCCGAGCCAGACACCCTGGGGGGGCTGGTTCGGCGTTACGATCCCCCGGGGCCCCCCCCTCAAGGACCTGCTAATCCTGCATAATGCACGGGCAAAGTAGCGCTGATCACATACCTGCATTTCCCATATCCCCTCCCTTTGATGCTGCTAATCCTGCATAATGCAGGGACACAATTAGTACTAATCACATACCTGCATTTCCCATATCCTCTCCCTTTGATGCTGCTAATCCTGCATAATGCACGGGCATAAGTAGTACTAATCACATACCTGCATTTCCCATATCCCCTCCCTTGGATGCTGCTAATCCTGCATAATGCACGGACATAAGTAGTACTAATCACATACCTGCATTTCCCATAAATATGCTAAATTCCTATTGATATGCAAATTTTTTTGTCAAGGCGTCCCTTTCCCCCCCCCTTCCAACGCAGCTTATATATATGCTCCAAGCACATGTGCTGTTTCATTCAGACGCTATCGCCTCGACAGACCTGGTTTCACCTGAGGACGGCTGCTTGCGTTGTGGCCGAAACGTCGTGAGAATTATTTTATTATGTTTTATTTATATTATTTTATTACTTCCCTTCTACGTGACTTTACCGAAAGAACCAAGAAGATGAATCCTTGCAGTCACGAAAGCTTTAAATAGAAATTTATTGATTAATGTTTAGAGTTTTTGTTTGTTTGTTAATTGTGCTTGTGCACCACTGCCAACGCAGCAGCATTACTACATAACATAGCTGTCAACCCATACGGGTTACCCCTGTTATTCTTTTACAGGGAAAGTTAGTTTTCAGGTTCATACGGCATACAGCCGTTTCAATACATGCAAACATTCTTTGTCTATTTGTTTGTGTTTCTCTCTTATGAGAGGATGAACGTTGAGATCGAAAAGTGGCACGGGGTGACCAACAAGATCTGTAATAAGGTAGGGCACTGATAAGGGGTCGGCATGTATGAAATATTATATTTTTAAATCCTTTATATTAAGTTCACTTGCTTGCGCGCTTACGACCGTGCAAATCTTTCGGTCGTTTTTTAACCCACTTACCGTGATCCAATCGAGCTGACATTTTGCACACAGACTCGTTGTGCGTGACAATTTATTTTCGTGAAAAAATTTTTCCAAAATTTTCCACTTTTTAGGAAAAAAAAATTTCACTAACACAATCATATATTTTTCCTAAACACAGAAAATTATTCAAGAAAACAACAAAAATGTTAAATATAAACAAAAACTGAAAACCTTATAATCCTTATATACGACTTTCCTTATATTTACTTCAAAATACCAATGTGATAAAAAATGAAACTCTTACTCAAGAAAAACAGAAATGAATACTAAATAAAACCGATGCCACGCATATAAAGGATTTATAGTGAAAAACTTTGTTTTTACGGGTTAATTTTTTATTTCGCTGCAAAGGGGCCCTTGCAGTGCCATAAGTAACTGAGTGTAGCCGGTGTGAGCTCACCTGTGATGAATGACACGTGTGTGTGTGTTATGAATAATTGTGCACTCTGCTGGTTGCTACGGGTAGTCAGATGTGTTTAAATTTGTATTATTATGGGACCATTATTTGGCAAGTATCAAAGTATTAAAAATAAGAATCGGGTGTTATACATTTCTGTCAATAAAACAGGAGTTGTGTTAAGATGTTCAAAACACCTTTTGCAAGGAATCGAGTTTGCATTAACCACACACAGTACTTGTTAACATGG
>NW_024705474.1:0-41644 GCF_018977255.1 Callorhinchus milii | reverse complement strand
TGTTGTATATTTGGAGTTTGCGGTGTCTCTCTCCCCGTCATGGCATGGATTTTTTTCCTGGGCCTCCAGTTTTTTTCTGCACATTTCGAATCAAGAGTATTTGGTTGCTGCTATATATTTTCACATTTTAAGCCACTTATCATGTAAAAGCAGGGGCCAAATTCGATTCCTATTTGCACCCACCAACACAGGTGATAATTATCTGAACCGGTTCCTGAGCTTCATGAAGGTCGACTCAGCCTCAAAACGAGTTAGTGGTCCAGTGTGTAAACATCGCTGCTATGGAGACAAGGGTGGGTGGGCGTCGTGATGGCCACCCACCACCTCGTCTCTTGCCGGCCTTCATAGGTGCTACTCGCACAGCACCTGGGCGAATAGTTTGTAAACACTCCAGGAGGATCTTTGTCTTGTTTGTTTATATGTCCTGCAGCTTGGTGGGTGTGAGAGCAGGTGTGTTGATGGTCTGGCAAAACGACCCCTACCTCCTCGTTGGTGCCGGACGGCAACGCTGTGGTGGGCAGTGCTGTGGGGGAGGGCCTATTTAGATTGGCCATTCCCCTCATGGCAATTGTAACCACCACAGCGGCCAAATGGGGGCTCAGGATGGGTGCGAGGGGCGGGTAACTCCTCCACCTTTAATTAATTACCACAAAACCACGACTGAAAAATGTAATTAATAAGCTTGTGCCGGAGGCCCCGGGGGGGGGGGGGCAGTCGTCTATGACGTCTCCGGGCCAAACCCCATTTGGCGGAGCCAGGAGACTGAATCCTTACCCTCGGAGCTCCTCCAGAAATAACAAAAAACCAATGCCACGTGGAATGTTTGAATGCTCACTGCGGAGTAGAGGCTGCCACTCCTCTGTTGGGAGCTGGACCGGTATCGCCTGGATCCCTGTGATATTCAGGAGGTCCGGTTCTGGCTCCTGCCACCATGAGGGGTGGACAGTCCTCTACTTGGGCAGGAGACTGCCAAACAACAGGGAGTGGCTCTTCTTCTGAACAAAAAATGAAGGGGGCATGGGAGCATGGCGGTGAGTGTGGGAAGCTGTAAGCCCCAGGCTACTTTGGGCTCGCCTTCCGATCAACCAGAGGTGAGGAGTGGTGGTCGTGGTTACTTATGCCCCCACTGAAGATAACATCCGTGGAGGGATGCAGGCAAGGCCGATGAGTCAGATGCCTTCTATGACCTCCTGTCCAGGGTCTAGCTAAAGTGGCCCCACGGGATAGAGTCATCTTGTTGGGTGACTTCAATGCCCGAGTTGGTCATGATGCTAGCACCTGGTCTGGAGTGATTGGAAGGCATGGGCCAGATCAGCTCAATAACAACGGTAGGAGGCTGATAGATTTTTGTAATTACCAACACGCATCGGCGCATCCACACAACATCATGGATGCATGCCGGGTCCAAGCAAGAACATCTGCTGGACTACATAATGATGGAACAGCGGATGCGGCCCATGTCCTTGACACCAGGACCTACCGTGGAGCTGATCTGCCCACTGACCATCGACTTGACATCTGTAAGATGCGCCTGCCATTCTTCCACTCCGGTGGTGAGTGTACACCCAGGACCCCATTCAAACCCAAAGTAGCATGGTCTCACAAGCTGATGAAAGTTAGAAGTGAGAATTTGCGGCTGGGGTTGTCATCGTCCTCCACTCCTCCTGATGTCGAGGGGAAATGGGCGAGTTTAGGACTGTGGCTAATGCAGCTGCAATGGCTGCTTTGGCTACATGGTCTAGACCTCCCGGAGACCCTGTGTGACAGAGGAGGTGTTCAGGCTGGCTGATAAAAGCGACAGGCCCACTCTCATCGGCGACAGCATCCCACATCGGAGAATGAGGAGGCTTACCCGCAGCCTTCGCTCAGAGGTTCAGAGAGCGTGAGGTGCTGCAAGGATGGGTGGTGATCACGGGTTGCTGAGGAGATGGAGTCTGCCTCAATGGCCCATGATCACAAATCGCTCTTTAACTCCATCAAAAAGTAACACTTCACCATCATTAGGGGAAAAACGGTGATCCAATCTCCGACCCCCAGGAACAGGTTTGCAGATTTGCTGAGCATTTCTGTGAGGTCCTGGGGAGGGAAATCCCTCAGCCAGGAAAACATCATGGCACAAAGTGGGGATGACCCTGCTGAGGCTGCGGTGCCTCAAATATTGGAAGAAGTCACCCCTGTGAGTGGCTGGCTGAGGTGCCATCTGTTGAGGAAGTACTGAGGCGATCCGGAGTCTGAGACCAGGAAAGGCACCGGGCAGAGATGATCTCCCAAGCGAAATGCTGAGGGAGGGTGGCGTTTGTGCACAGACTGCCCTACATGACATCATAACAACAGTCTGGACCACTGGACGGGTTCCGCAGGATTGGAAGGATGCCCTGGTGGTCCCCCTCTTTAAGAAGGGGGACCACAGACTGTAACAACTACAGGGGCATCTCACTCCTCAGTGTGCCGGGAAAGGTCCTGGCAAGGATTATTCAACATCGCCTTGCTAGGCACGCTGAGGAGAGGCTTGCGGAGCCCCAATGCGGTTTCAGGAAAGGGCGGTCCTGCACAGATGCCATATTTTCTGTCCGTCTGCTACAGCAGAGGTGTAGGGAATTCCAACAAGACCTACATCTCTGCTTTATTGACCTGGTCAAGGCCTATGATACCATCAGTAGGCCTGGGCTCTGGGTTGTTCTTCGTGCTTTCGGAGTCCCTGACCCTCTGCTCACGATCATTAAGGACCTTCATGATGGTGAGCGGGCCCGGGTAAAACTACGTGGCCGGGAGTCGGAGCCATTCCCTGTACACCTTGGGGTGCGACAGGGATGTCCTCTGGCTCCCACATTATTTAACATCTATTTTGACCACGTAGTTCGTGAAGCCTTCAATAGCTGTACCGGGGAATTTCCATTGGTACAGATACAATGGGAGGCTGATCGATGCCCGGTAGGTCAAGGGATGGCTCCCTATTGTCTCAACCATGTTATGTATGCCGATGATCTGGTAATTGCTGCTCACTCAGAGGAGGAGTTGGAGGCACTGCTGCTGAACTGGAGCTTGCCACTAAGAGGTGGGGCCTTACCATCAGCCCCACCAAAACTAAGCACTACCTGGGTATTTTGTACCATCGACACTCCACCCCCACAACTCCCAATTGATGATGGGGCAGTTGTGGAGAGAGTGGAGAGTTTCCCATACCTGGGCAGTGTGCTCATGACCGGCTCCGGTTTGACAGCAGAGGTCTCACTCCGAATCAGTCGAGCGGCATTATCTTTTCATCGGTTGCGTAACGCTGCTGTGTGGAAGCTACCTGCTCTGTCGCTCCGCATGAAGCTTCAGGTCTTCTCGGCCACACTCATTCTCTTCCTTCTGTACGCTTGCGAAACGTGGACCCCTCTGGTGGAACATCTGCGCCGGTTAGAAACATTTAGGTGGCCTGCCTATGATCCATCTGGGTTTAACCAGGCTGGATTGTGTGAGTAGCTCACATATCCTTGAAAGATCTGGACAAAGTCCCATCCGGCAGGTAAGGCTGCATTGGCTGGATCATTTAGCCCGCATGCCCAGCCACGGCATGCCGAAACAGCTTTTGTTCGGCCGGATCGAGGGGGCTAAATGGGTGCGGCAGGGCGCGAGAAGAGATGGACTAATGTGGTACAGGAGGATGTGGAGCTGAGTGGACTTTCCGATGATTGGTACCAGCGGTGTCAAGATTGGCCTCTGTGGAGGAGGCTCGTGAAGGACGCTACTGGGCAGTTGGAGGCATTCGCCCTCCAACAACAACAGAGGGCAGAGGAGTGACACTCACAACAACGAGCGGAGCGCCAGGTGTCTAAAGCGCAGCAAGTTGACACAGTAGGGGGCACAGGTGGTGCATCAGCCAGTCATCTCAGTCAGTCGGCCCTTGGAATCTGGGTGTGCCCCGTGAGCTCGTGCCAGCGGGCGTTCGATCCTTCTCGTGGCCTCAACATGCACATCGCCTGGCACAAGCGTCATGGTGATGTCACCGCCACTTAGTGGAGAATGGCATTTGTTGTTGTTACGACCTGCATTAGAATCAACACACTTGTGCCTGCTGCTATACATTTCCACAAAGAGTGATAATCTACTTCTTTGAGCTATTGTGATGGCCAGGTCGCTTCTGAATAAGTATAACCCGTAAAAACAAAGTTTTTCACTATAAATCCTTTATATGCGTGGCGGCTAGAGTCCTCTCGTCCTCTGGTTTGAGATGGCTGCCACCTATGGGTCAGATGATTGTCTGCCAGTATTAAGCAATTGGTAATTAAATATTTAATTTGTTTTCCCTAAACAGTGTAAAATTTTGGACATTTTTTTTTCACGAACATTAATTGTCTCGCACAACGAGTCTGTGTGCAAAATGTCAGCTCGATTGGATCACGGGAAGTGGGTTAAAAAACGCCCGAAAGATTTGCACGGTCGTAAGCAAGCAAGCACGCAAGCACGCAAGCACGCAAGCAAGCAAGCGAACTTAATATAAAGGATTTAAAAACGAGCGAAGGATTTTCACGGTCCTAAGCAAGCAAGCGAACTTAACATAAAGGATTTAAAATATATTCGCCTGTGGAGGACGCGGGATCGATCCCGCGACCTTGGCATGGGAAGCGAGGGCGCTACCAACTGCGCTACTCCACCACGGCCTGTGGAGGGGTCACGCTCTGGGCTCTTACACTCTGACGTTCAGCCAAAGCCATGAATGCGTTCTATTTGAATATATGTAAAATACATTTTTTTTGCCTAAAAAGTGTAAAATTTCACGAACAATAATTGTCTGGCACAACGAGTCTGTGTGGAAATGTCAGCTCGATTGGATCACGGGAAGTGGGTTAAAAAACGACCGAAAGATTTGCACGGTCCTAAGCAAGCAAGCAAGCACGCTATAATTTCAATGGTAGGTTTATTTTAACAGTCAGAGACAGAATAACAAAAAAAAATCCAGAAAAACGCATGTCAAAATGTTATAAATTGATTTGCATTTTAATGAGGGGAAATAAGTATTTGACCCCTCTGCAAAACATGACTTAGAACTTGGTGGCAAAACCCTTGTTGGCAATCACAGAGGTCAGACATTTCTTGTAGTTGGCCACCAGGTTTGCACACATCTCAGGAGGGATTTTGTCCCACTCCTCTTTGCAGATCTTCTCCAAGTCATTAAGGTTTCGAGGCTGACGTTTGGCAACTCGAACCTTCAGCTCCCTCCACAGATTTTTATGGGATTAAGGTCTGGAGACTGGCTAGGCCACTCCAGGACCTTAATGTGCTTCTTCTTGAGCCACCCCTTTGTTGCCTTGGCCGTGTGTTTTGGGTAATTGCCATGCTGGGATACCCATCCACACCCATTTTCAATGCCCTGGCTGAGGGAAGGAGGTTCTCACCCAAGATTTGACGGTAAATGGCCCCATCCATCGTCCCTTTGATGCGATGAAATTGTCCTGTCCCCTTAGCAGAAAAACCCCCCAAAGCATAATGTTTCCACCTTCATGTTTGACGGTGGGGATGGTGTTCTTAGGGTCATAGCAGCATTCCTCCTCCTCCAAACACGGCGAGTTGAGTTGATGCCAAAGAGCTCCATTTTGGTCTCATCTGACCACAACACTTTCACCCAGTTGTCCTCTGAATCATTCAGATGTTCATTGGCAAACTTCAGACGGGCATGTATATGTGCTTGCTTGAGCAGGGGGACCTTGCGGGCGCTGCAGGATTTCAGTCCTTCACGGCATAGTATTTACCAACTGTTTTCTTGGCGACTATGGTCCCAGCTGCCTTGGAATCATTGACAAGATCCTCCCGTGTAGTTCTGGGCTGATTCCTCACCGTTCTCATGATCATTACAACTCCACGAGGTGAGATCTTGCATGGAGCCCCGGGCCGAGGGAGATTGACAGTTTTTTGTGTTTCTTCCATTTGAGAATAATTGCACCAACTGTTGTCACCTTCTCACCAAGCTGCTTGGTGATGATCTTGTAGCCCATTCCAGCCTTGTGTTGGTCTACAATCTTGTCCCTGACATCCTTGGAGAGCTCTTTGGTCTTGGCCATGGTGGAGAGTTTGGAATCTGATTGATTGATTGCTTCTGTGAACAGGTGTCTTTATACAGGTAACAAGCTGAGATTAGGAGCACTCCCTTTAAGAGTGTGCTCCTAATCTCAGCTCGTTACCTGTATAAAAGACACCTGGGAGCCAGAAATCTTTCTGATTGAGAGGGGGTCAAATACTTATTTCCCTCATTAAAATGCAAATCAATTTAAAACATTTTTGACATGCGTTTTTCTGGATTTTGTTGTTGTTATTCTGTCTCTCACTGTTCAAATAAACCTACCATTAAAATTATAGACTGATAATTTATTTGTCAGTGGGCAAACTTTTTTCCCTCACTGTATATACTATGTATATTATAAGATAACATAATGTTTTGGTAGTGCGGATCATTGAGACGGTGACGAGCGAATGCTGTCCAATGGTCGCACTGCAGAGTTTCAAGTTGACATCGTTGCGATGATTTTTTTTATTAAACCCTGACTTGTTGACCCACTCGAGCAGGGAAAGACCCACTCGTAGTGTTTGATAATGCACAGCAAGAGCGGAGCACACGTTTACGGCTGAGCGGAACTAGGGGGCAGTGATGGTGGCCACCTAATTGATGAATTTGTATACGTTATTTATTTTATATTCAGTGACTTTCTTAACTTTTCCTATACTTTGCACTGCTATCGTTGTTTAAGTTTAACACGTAGGCTTCACGATCGATATTATCCATAATAAGTTTTTGGGTTAGATTGCATGGAAATAAATGTGTCATTAAACAACTCTGTTTGTTGCCTGATGAGGCTGGTTGTTGTAATTACTGGCGAAATGTAAGAGTACTCGAATTGTAAATGTTGTAGTGGGTTTACTCTCAAACATACTGCTGTGCTGTACTAGTAGCGAATTGGGACATTATATTTACGTGGCAAACCTTACTGATTGGCTGTGTCGGGTGGTGGCGGCTTTAACAACACATTTATATTCACGCGATCTAACCAAAAAACCTCTATTATGGATATCGTTTTTTTGTTTGTTTACTGTCGTTACTTTCTGACTCCCCGCTGTCCACCGTGCAAACTTTTCCTGGACATTCGTGGAAAATAAAAAATACAGAGCCTTATCATAGCCCATGGGGTTTATCCAAGCTCACCTTCTCTTTGCTGCTATTCAATATTCGTAGCCAGTGAAACTCGAAGTGCTCACTGTTCTGATTGCACGTGTAGTTGCACGGCAGGATGGCGGTCTCCCCAGTGGCAGCGCTCACCCACTGCTGCACCCACACCTCGAAGAGCCCCTCACAGCGGGCGCCTGCAAGAGAAGACACGTTGGCCAAGTGATGGTAAGAGGCATCGTGGTGTCCGGCAAAAACAACCCCCTACCTCCTCGTGGTGCCGGACGGCAATGCTATGGTGGGCAGTGCCATGGGGGGAAGGCCAACTTAAATGGGCCATTCCCCTCATGGCGTCTGTAACCACCACAGCGGCCAAATGGGGGCTCTGGACGGGTGCGAAGGGCTGGTAACCCCTCCACCTTCAATTAATTACCACAAAACCACGACTGAAAAATGTAATTAATAAGCTTGTGCCAGAGGCCCTGGGGGTAGAGGCGCCTATGACGTCTCCTGGCCAAACCCCATTTGGCGGAGCCAGGAGACAGAATCCTTACTCTCGGGGCTCCTCCAGAAACAACAAAAACCACTGCGGGTGGCCACGTGGAATGTTCGAACGCTCACTGCGGAGAAGAGGCTGCCACTCCTCTGTCGGGAGCTGGACCCGTACTGCCTGGATCTCTGTGGTATTCAGGTGGTCCGGTAGACTGGCTCTAGCTCCTGCCGCCATGAGGAGTGGATAGTTTGTCTACCCTTGGCAGGAGACTGCCAAACAACAGGGAGTAGCTCTTCTTCTGAACAAAAGAATGAAGGGGGCGTGGGAGCATGACGGTGAGGTGTGAGAAGCTGTAAGCCCCAGGCTACTATGGGCTCGCCTTCCCAAAACCAGAGGCGAGGAGTGGTGGTCGTGGTTACTTATGCCTCCACTGAAGATAAACATCTGTGGAGGGATGCAGGCAAGGCCGATGAGTCAGATGCCTTCTATGTTCTCCTGTCACAGGTGCTAGCTAAAGTGGCCCCTCAGGATAGAGTCATCTTGTAGGGTGACTTCAATGCCTGAGTTGGTCATGATGCTAGCACCTGGTCAGAAGTGATTGGAAGGCATGGGCCAGATCAGCTCAATAACAACGGTAGGAGGGCTGCTAGATTTTTGTAAGCCCATATGCTTGTACTTACCAACACGGCAATGCCGCATCCACACAACATCATGGATGCATGCCGGATCCAAGCAAGAACATCTGCTGGACTACATAGTGACGAAACAGCGGATGCAGGCCCATGTCCTTGACACCAGGACCTACCGTGGAGCTGATCTGCCCACTGACCATCGACTTGTCATCTGTAAGATGTGCCTGCCATTCTTCCACTCTGGTGGTGAGTGTACACCCAGGACCCCATTCAAACCCATAGTGGCATGGTCTCAGCAAGCTGATGAAAGTTGCGAGAATTTCAACATCACTTGCGGCTGGGGTTGGCATCGTCCCACTCCTGCCTGATGTCTAGAGGAAATGGGTAAGGTTTAGGACTGTGGCTCATACAGCTGCAATGGCTGCTTTGGGTACACGGTCCAGACCTCCCCAGAGACCCTGGCTGACAGAGGAGGTGTTCAGGCTGGCTGAGAAAAAGGGACAGGCCCATTCTCATCGGCTACAGCATCACACGTCGGAGAATGAGGAGGCTTACTGCAGCCTTCGCTCGGAGGTTCAGAGAGCAGTGAGGCGCTGCAAGGATGGCTGGTGGTCGCGGGTATCTGAGGAGATGGCGATCCAACATCACTCTTTAATTCTATCAAAAAAATAACCTGCAACGCCACACCTATTATGATAAATGGGGGAAAGAATGGTGATCCAATCTCCGACCCCAGGAACAGGTTCGCAGATTTGCTGCGCATTTCTGTGAGGTCCTGGGGGAGGGGAAATCCCTCAGCTTGGAAAACAACGTGGCACAAAGTGGGGATGACCCTGCCGAGGCTGTGGTGTCTCAAATATTGGAAGAAAAAGTCACCCCCTATGAGTGGCTGGCTGAGATGCCATCTGTTGAGCACACCCGAGACAGCTTTCAGTTGGACCAGATGACGCCAAAAGACGCACAACTCAAAGAAAATGCACCATCAGAGTATAAGAGATGGTGCATTGTCTTTGAGTTGTGCGCCTTTTGGCGTCATTTGGTCCAACCCATGTGAGACTAGGCTCTAAGGAAAGCTGTCTCGGGTGTGGACCAATCAACTTCAAGGACAGTGCATACATTATCAGAGTTATGTTTTTTTGTTTGCATTATGACTGCAGGTATTGTGGTCTTGCAAACATGACTCCTCGTAAAAAAGGTGTAAGTTTTGTTGCCAGATAAAGGGTAAAAAAACAATTATCACATTTTTTTACTGAAAATGAGGTACCAATTGTGTAAATGCTTACCCGAGCTCTCATACTCTGATGGTGCATTGTCTTTGAGTTGTGCGCCTTTTGACGTCATCTGGTCCAACCCATGTGAGACTAGGCTCTAAGTAAATCTGTCTCGGGTGTGGACCAATCAACTTCAAGGACAGTGCATACATTATCAGAGTTATGTTTTTTGTTTGCATTATGACTGCAGGTATTGTGGTCTATGCAAACATGACTCCTCGTAAAAAAGGTGGCAGTTTTGTTGCCAGATAAAGGGTAAAAAAATAATTATCATATTATTTACATATCAGCCACAGAGACATAGCAAGGTATAAATCACGTTGTTAAGTTTGATTTTATTTAGTGCAAGTGTAGGGCAGATAAGAGGCACATCCGATTCGCACGGTTGGCTACGTACAGTGCGAAAGAAGATCAACACACACATAGATATATTACCGAGCCCACTCTTATCAAATATCAGAGGGAGGTGCCAGGCAAGAGGAATCGATGTACTCATGCAATTTGTACTCGTATATATTATTTAGTTGTATTTAATGATCTTCTTAGCTTTCTTATACTATGCACTCAATGTTTGTGTATTGTTTGTTGTAACTTTCTGACCCTATGCCCCTACTGGACATCTATAAAAAAAGACCTTCATAGCTCATCCGATTCTTCCAGGATGAATAAAGATTTGGATTTTCATTCTGCCTGGGTGGCCTCCGTCTAGACTGGAAACTAGAATGCTTTGATACAAGGCGTGGTGATGTGGTCAACATGCATTTGGCTGCGATACATTTCCATGTAACGATAAGCCACTTCATTCAGCTATCATTTGTGATAGCCAGGCCGCTTTTGAAAGATAATTTATATATATATCTCAGTGAGCCTAACCTGGTGAAATAAAAGTAGCTTTTATATTTAAAAAAAAGTGTTGACGTGATGAACATATGTATAGGCAAATTAAGAATAATTCACACATTCTCGAACAGATCTGTTTAGTAATATTGAGATGAGACGGAAAAAGAAATTGAACTAAGAAAACGTAATCTAGCTGACAGCTCGGGTCCAGTAAACAATGCAACGTTGGTCAACGTCCGGCGAAAGGGACCAACATTGCATTTGGTGTGATGCAAGCACTTACACACGAGAAAGTAGAGGTAGATCAGAGTTTGGCATCTCCTGACAGAAGCTTCTGTAACACAATCAAATGGCATTGATTGATTACATAACGGTTTACAGACTCAGAATATTTATTTCGACTCCAGCAGGTGGAATCCGATGAGCTATAAAGCTATTTTTCACACAGGTGTCCAGTAGGTCAGAAAGTTACGATGAATACAATACAAAAACGCCGATAGGAGTGCAAAGTATAGGGAAGGTAAGCAAGTCACTAAATATAATAAAAAATATATGAGTACAAATTGCATAAGTACATCAATTCCTGCCGCTGTTTTAACACCAAATGGAATATTGAGCAAGTCAGCAAAACAACAACAGCAACAGTCCCAGACCACACAAAGACAACAACACAGTCCCTCAATACAATGGCACATTAAGACTGAATTATCGATACAAGGGGTAAGGATCAAAGTTTATAAATCACATTTGCAAATGTCGTTGTGTCCAGCACTAATCTCCCTTTTTCAGAATATTTTTTTTATAAGGAAGCTTTACGATACTAAGGTAGGAAACAAGGCTGTCCAAAACGATGGTGCTGCAATATCAACAGCAATACCCGGTTTACGTGGGGGATGTGTTCCTGAAAGGTGCGAGGACGAACATCGAAACAACGTCAATCGCTGCCATTTAAATACAGAAAACGGAGGGTACGCTGTAATGTGCGCATCTTCATGTATGGATTTTATAGGAGTCTCTATGCGTCTTTATGGGTCTCTATGGGTCTCTATGGGGTTCTATGGGTCTCTATGCGCTCGTATTTCCACACGATAGCCACTTCATTGAGCTATCATTTCGTGTGCTCAAGGTCACTTGTGAAAAGGAGCTACATAGCTCAGTGGGCTGCATGGCACCACCACCCAATGACGTTTGACTGCGCAAAACAAGACAAAAACTCCCCTTTGTCACCTGCAAGCTGTTCCCACCGATATTGATTACACCGACAAATATCCTTCCCATGTAGTCTTGAACAGGCTGTTGGGGAAAGTACCAATTGAATTGCTTAAACGGTCTGCGAATATACGATCGCAAATATACAGTCTAATCTCCACCACAACGGGTGAGTGCTGAACTAGTCACCAATTGCCATGTTTTGTTTACGTGACAAACCTTACTCATTGGCTGTGACAGGTGGTCGGTTTAACGACACATTTATACTTAAGCGATCTAACCCAAAAAAACCTCTTATGGATATTTGTCACGAAAGCCTACTCCGTGTAAACTAAATAGACACAGCATATTACACACATACACGTACAATATTAATTTATTATTTGAAATGAACGCGATGCTGAAAAAAGCACGACATCATGTGCATTTATTCAATGTTCCGGCTGCTCAGTTTTAATGCAGTTAAAGAGATATCCATCCACCCATCCCTCCATAGCTCTTTCCGGTAAATAATCAGCGAGCGTGCTCCTGGCCTCTTTCCCGGACGTACAGTGAGCATCAAAGACAAATATCCCCCGTGTAGTCTTAACAGATTGTTGGGGAAAGTTGTGTTAGTACGCAGCAGCACCACCTTTGAAGGCCAGCACAGCACACGAGGGTGGGTGGCTATGTTGTATATGTAGTGGGTTTAACGCGTGCAGGGGTTTGCAAACAGTGCGCACGCGTGTGTGAGCTGGGATAGTGATGTCACGTTAGGGCGAACAGGTGCAGACAAGGAGAGCAACAAGAGAGACAACCAATTAAGATGCATAGCGGTGATTGGCTGGCTGCAAATGCAGATACGGGGTAGGCGCCTCGCAGGCGGCTGATGGAGGCAATAAGCGTGGCGGAACACCTCGTGAGCGACAGCTCAACGAGGGCCACCTGAGGTCTCTTAATGAGTTAGACTGTTAGAGGATATAAGCTGATGTGCGGAGAAACGCACTTGACTCTTTGGGTCTCTGTGTGTTTATGTTGTGTCTCTCTCCGTGTCTGTGTTTTGTCTCTCTCTCAAATTTAGTGCTACCTGATGACGGTTGCTTGTGTTGAAATCGAAACGTCGTACTTTATTATTTAAGTTATTTTCTTTCTACGCGACTTTCACCGAAAGAACCAAAGAGTAATTCCTGCAGTCACGAAAGCTTCAAATCAAGTTTAAACGCAGTTGAGTTGGTTGGAGTGAAGACGAGAGAATTCAAGAGAAGTCCGGGACCTCGCTCTCCACACCTCGTCCTCTCCAGCGGTGTTGGCTGATCCCTGGCTGGAGGCAAGGGCGAGGATGGCGGAGTGAGGGTAGACATGCTTGCAGTAGAGAGGCTAACGGAATCCTAAGTGTGAGTGTGTGAAGGTTAGCAGTAGAGAGGCTAGCGGAATCCTAAGTGTGAGTGTGATGTGGCTAGCAGTAGGGAAGCTAGCAGAGTGTATAGTAATAGGCTAGCAGTGGAGAAGCTAGCAGAGTGCATAGTAATAGGCTATCAGTGGAGAGGCTAGCTAGCAAAGTGAGAGAGTGAGCGGAGCGTAGCAGGCGAGCAGCGCAAGCGGAAGAGTTGCTACGGAGATACGTGGCGTTGAACGCGAGGAGTTCTGTTCGAATAAAGTGACACAGGAGAAAAAGAAGTTGCCCGTGTGAAATGAAAACACTACATCTCTATCTTTTTTTCAAAAGGGAAATTTGTGAATATGCGTGTCCAAAATGATTAGCGTACTTCCCGACATGCAGCAAACTTGAAAATTTGCCATGTGAGTACTTTCCAGACTGTACACCATGCAAAAATTATGAAAATACATTTTGCATATACCCGTGTGCGGAAGCGTAACAGCGGAGTGTACCTGCTGATCGCAGCTAAAGTGAAATACAAATGTGTTGCAGGTCTAAGGCTTTCTTATCGTAGCATTGGTTTATTATTTGAGTCGTTTACTGCCGTAACAACCCTAAAGTTGTGTGTCTGCAGCAAGCGCGTATGTGTGTGCCTATGGACGTGCGCGTTTGTGTGTGGGGGGAGCGGTAGTGTAGTGGTTAGCGCGCTGCGCTACGAACCCGACGACCCGAGTTCGATTCCCGCTCACGGCCACCACCGGTGACGATTATTAGAACTGGTCGAGGGCCTCCCCAGGTCGACTCAGCCTCAAACGAGTAACTGGTGTGGTGTGTGAACATCGCCACTGGGGAGAAAAGACGGCCGGGCGTGGTAATCCAAGTCCCGGGCGAAGCCGGGTAGTAAAGCTAGTATATTATCTCATTTTCACATTTGTTAATTATTTTAGTATTTTATTTTATTTTTACATTTTTTTAAAATCACATATCTGCAACATTCAGCACCACGCCCGACCACATTTGTATTCCTAATGGCGATGTTTGCGCACTGAAACCAAGGTACTCATTTTAGGCTGAGTCGACCTAGGGCAAGACCGTGCGGATAATCGTCACTGATGTTGGTGGCTGTGAGCGGGAATCAAACTCGTTCGCTGGGTTCATACTGTGCCACCGCCTCGGTCCCTCCGTCCACAAGGATCTAATTACAGTATAGACCAGGGGTCCTCAAACTTTTTAAACAGGGGGCCAGTTCACTGTCCCTCAGACCGTTGGAGGGCCGGACTATAGTTAAAAAAAACTATGAACAAATTCCTATGCACACTGCATATATCTTATTTTGAAGTGAAGAAACAAAACGGGAAAAATACAATATTTAAAATGAAGAACAAGTAAAGTTAAATCAACAAACTTGCCAGTATTTCAATGGGAACTATGGGCCTGCTTTTGGCTAATGAGATGGTCAATGTCCGGTTCCATATTTGTCACTGCTAGTCGTAACAAGTGATGCAAGTGTGCATCCGTTAGTCTAGATCTGGTTGGAGATTTCAAATGTTTCATTCTGGAAAAAGTCTGTTCACAGACATAAGTGCTGCCAAAGATGGTTGCCATTTTGAGTGCATGGTTCCTGAGATGAGGATATGTCTCAGAGGGGAGAGATGCATAGAAATTATGAAGGCTGCTTGACTTGAATGCGTCTTTCAGAGAGTCACAATTCTGCAGTTCAGCCAGTTCCATTTGGTAAATTGTATCCACATTTTCAATGTCAATAGAAAATGGGTTACGGAAAAGCTGTATGTCCTGTTCATGGAGATGAAGCTCTTTAAATCTAAATTGGAACTCCTTTTGCAATTTTTCCAGTGAATCCACACATGTTTTGTTTGGGAATGCAACCAATGGTTTTTCCGCTAACAGATTTTGAGTTGTGGGGAGATGGCAGAAGTTTTCCTCCTTCACTTGTTTGATGAGGAGGCCTAATTTTACTTCAAATGCTTTGACATGTGATTGCATATCACAGATGAGCTTCCCCTTTCCTTGAAGTTGCACATTGAAACTGTTGAGTAGCTCTGTTACATCTGTCAGAAAGGCAAGGTGCCATTTCCATTCTGCATCATTGAGCTCTGGTACTTCTTTGTTTTTTGAAAGCAGAAAAGCTGTAATCTGTGGAAGTAAGTCATAGAAACGTTTCAAAACTCTCCCTCGACTCAGCCAACGGACTTCTGTGTGGTACAGAACATCTTCATAGTCAACATTTAGCTCAGACAGAAATTCCTGAAATTGTCTGTGGTTTAGTGCATGAGCTCTAATGAAGTTAACACAAGATACCACAATTTTCATAACAGAGTCCCACTTCAGTGATTTACTACACAGCGCTTGTTGGTGGATGAGGCAGTGTATGGCTATTGGATGAGAATGGTTATGTTTGTCCATCTCTTGGTTAATGCGAGCAATTACTCCTTTCTTAGACCCCACCATGCTAGGAGCACCATCAGTTGTCACACTGGCTAGTTTAGCCCAGTTCAGCTCCAAACCATTCACAGTTTGGCAAACCTTTTCATAGATATCCTCTCCTGTAGTTGTTCCTTTGATGCTTTGCAGTGCAGCAAGCTCTTCTGTGACTTCGAAATAGTCATTCGTCCCACGAATAAAAATTAGAAGTTGTGCAGAATCACGAACATCATTGCTTTCGTCGAGTGCCAAGGAAAAATAGGAAAGTTTTTTTGTGGAGTTTTGCAAATGCTGATGCAAATTGTCTCCCATTTCTTCAATCCTCCGTGTAATTGTAGGTCCTGAAAGACTCACTGTACTAAATAAATCGGCCTTCTCTGGACACATCTCTTTGGCAACAGAAAGAAGGCATTCTTTAACAAATTCTCCCTCCACGAATGGTCTGCCAGTGCACGCTATTAGCTTGGCAACTTGAAAACTTGCTCGCAGTGATGAAATATTTAGCTGCTTCTGCTTCACAAAAGTATTTTGCTGAGTTGTTAATGTATTTTTCAGTTTTAATATTTTATCTTTTCTCACTTCTCCGACCAAACAATCATATTTATCTTTATGTTGAGTTTCATAGTGTCGACGTAAATTGTATTCTTTGAACACAGACACTATATTCTGGCATATCAGACACACAGCTCTTTCCTTGTACTGCATGAAAAAGTAATCATAAGTCCACTGTTCTTTGAATATCCTACACTCCGAGTCAATTTTTCTCTTTCTTGACATCATTGTTTCCTAGGGAGTCAAAATTGCTATTAGTAAAATACCAATATATATACAGCGCTACAAAAACAATATACCAGCAATAACTTTGCCCACACAGAGACATACAGACTGCACTGCCCATCAATGCAGTCTGATTGGGGGAACTCCGCTTTTACCCCAGGCTCACACTGGTGCGGGTGCCATTAAAAAGTTAATTACACCTGCAGTTTTGTTCACAGATCGCAGTGCGGTGGGCACAATGAGTGCCCACCGCCGCAGCTCAATCAGTGCCCACCGCCCACCCCCGCAGCCCAATCAGTGCCACCACGCAGCCCAATGAGTGCTCACCAGCGCAGCCCAATTAGTGCTCACAAGCGCAGCCCAATTAGTGACCATGGGCCGGATAAATGTCCTCAGCGGGCCGCATGTGGCCCGCGGGCCGTAGTTTGAGGACCCCTGGTATAGACAATACAGTTACAAGAGAAACAAAACCCCTATGTAGAGACGCGGCTGCAAAAGCTGCCAATCAACAAAGGCCTATTGAAGTAAATACACTGACAGATTACAGCACACAGACATGAGTGTTGAATTGAGCCGAGTTGTTGAGGTCAAATTTCGATTTAAAGCTTTCGTAACTGCAGGGATTCTTCTTGGTTCTTTCGGTAAAGTCACGTAAAAGGGAAATAATAAAATAATAAAAATAAACATAATAAAATAAATGTATCACGACGTTTCGGTCATAACACAAGCAGCCATTCGCAGGTGAAGACAGCTGTCTGAAAGACAGCGCTCCAATGAACACTGCTATGCTTCTAGATGTGAAGCTTTCGTGACTGCAAGGATTCACACTCTTAGGTTTTTACGGTAAAGTCACGTCGGTAAAATAAATAATTAAAATAATATAAATAATAAAAATAAATTCTAATTTTACCCCGGGGTACGCCGTAAGGCTCAATTGCACGACTGGATTGTCTTTAGTGCATCTCTATAATGCTATCAGCCTCTATCCAGTCCCTCCAGAAAACGCGATTATGCGATCGCAAGTTTCCACGCAAAATCAGCCAAAGTCCGCATATTTATGCGGGGGGCGCGTTTTTTCAAATACGCCGCACTTTCGCCGCCTAAATGCAGATTTCCGCGCGCAAAATATGCGGGCTTGCATGATTTCATAATCCCGCATTTTCGTTGCAAAAAGTCACATATATCTTAGCAGAAAGTTGAAAATGTTGCGTTTACTTCACACAAGCGCAGCCATTTCCCCTGTTGCCATGGGAACGTTATGAAGTGACGTCACTCATTACAGTTGTAAGATTGCACTTTTTTGTTGTAGTATGTAAATTTACGTTACTGTAAGACTGTACTGTTACTGTATTGCTTACGTTACTGTGCACTGAAAACACTTATTTTAACAGAAGATGTCTGTTTTGTATAGCTACCTCTGTAAAACAGAAGCACACATTTTATTTTTTAATATTTTATTTATTCATTTTACAGAAGTTGTAGCATATTCATTTTGTAAAGCTACAGAACTTGTTCGACTCAATGTTTTGTAAGTTTGAGCCATCTGTTTGTTAAGGTCTGAAATAAACAAGATGAGAACTTAAATATTCCCAGCACTTTCTGTGATGTAGTATGATTGCTTATCATAGGAAGTAATAAGAAATGACTCTTTACATTAAAGTAGTAGCCTAGTGCAGGGGTCGGCAACCTACGGCTCCGGAGCCGCATGCGGCTCTTTACGGGCTGCTTCTTGACGATATGTACGTATGTACAGTATGTACTCAGATGCATTGCGGCTCTTGAAATACTGAATTTTGTACCGAATTGGAAAGAAATGGCTCTTCTTGTTATTTTGGTTGCCGACCCCTGGCCTAGTGAATAGGGTGTTGGGGAATCACTTTTTTTTCTCTTTTTCATCAACCGCAATTTTGCAAGTTCCGCAATTTTTGCAAGTTCCCGCAATTTTTGCAAGTTCCCGCAATTTTTGCAAGTTCCCGCAATTTTTGCAAGTTCCCGCAATTTAATCGCATAAAATTGCATAAATATCCCGCATATTCCATCGCATTTTTTAAGAAACGTGCCGCATAATCAACGATTTTGCCCGCAACAATCACCAAAAAACTCCGCGTTTTTCTGGAGGGACTGTCTATCAGTGGAAAGGTGGAGTCACGGGCACGACCGCCTGGCTCTGACATTCCTGCATAAGGGCATCAACAGCAGCTGGCCGATGCTGCACTGCATTGCCTGCTAGGATGGGAAATTAAAGACAGCCAGTGCTGTGCGATTAGGGCCATGCAACCCAAGCTATGGACCGCACAGTAAAATCATATAGACACAGATTACTTAGAGACTTATAGACACAAAGTCACAAAGAGATAGAGACTCATGGATACAGGGAGACACAGATACATAGAGACTTAAAGACATGGGGAGACAGGTAGACACAGGAGAAAGATACACAGACTCACAACGATACAGATACTCATAACGACACAGATACACTGAGACTCATAGACATAGGGAGACATAGATAAAAAAACTCATCGAGACACAGAGACTCATCGACAAAGAGACACGGCACACGAAGGGTGGATGGCCAGCACCGTGCCCGGGCCCCTTTGTCTCCATAGTGGCGATGTTTACACACCACATCAGGTACTAGTTTTGAGTCGACCTAGATGAGACCCAGGAACCGGTTCAGATAATTGTCACCAGTGTTGGTGGGTGCGAGCAGGAATCGAACTCGGCTCCTGCGTCGTTCACAATCTCCATTCTCCCTCACTATGCCCCCCACCTCCCTGTGCTCAGACAGGTTTCCGCTCATTTTCCCTACTGGCTACCCTCCTTTGGAATAAACTCCCACTCCGCATAAAACAAGCAGCTTCACGAACCATGTGTTGTTCCCCCCTTGAGATTGGTCTATTTTCAATATCGTACCCTCTCCTACTTCCCTTCTTTTATCACCATCCTTGTCATCCCTTCCCATCCCCCTTTTCCATAAGCCAATACTAATGTAAAGTGATTTGACAAAATCGCTACATACAATCCTGGATAAGATAATGCAGCCGTGCTACCGCTGCCCGGGTGTAGGCTACACACACACAGACACGCACCTGCTGCTGTTGGTGTCTTCATGTCGATGCCTCACGGTAAACTGCGCTACGTCCCATTGTTTCGCAACTCTCTCCCGCCTCCCAGCCCGCGCTCATAATGGGCGTGTCTTAGACCCTTTGATAGGATTTTAAATAAATACATTTGATCATCAATTATCCGGCACGCGATTATATCCGTAAAAAAAACAATTAAATGACTGCACTATATACATCACCCCATGCAGTCTTCGAGATTGGAGTGGTTATTATGCTACAACAAAAACAGTAACTTTTTATTTTAAAAAAATTGTCTATTTGTATGTTTATTTTTGCCAATGTCATACGGTAAAAAAACATGTAAACGCAAAAAAAACATATACACAATGCCTAAAAACATGTTACGCAAGAATTTTAAAATTTAATATTTTAAATAATAATGATGATTAGTGATTTTCCGGCGTTTTTTTTTAATCAGGCACCCCCTTCCTCCTTAAGCCGCTAGTTGATCATCGATTATAATAGATTATAATCGGACGCGGGTGCGGGGAGGCCGATCACCCGATCAGCAGCAGCCCGGCGGGAAGGAGAGGAGGAGGAAGGGGGAGAGGAGGGGTGGAGCATCAGCCCCGACAGAACAGTGTCTCGCACCTCGCCAGCTCCCCCTGCACTGCTGACACGGCCCCAAAAGCACCTATGGCTGCGCGCTGGTGTGCCGCCTCCTGAGCCGCTGTTGTTACTATGCGGCCACATCCCGTTCGTTCTCTCATCACTTATACTGGTTGGGACCCCCGCCTAATCATCTGTGTCCGGACCATTGCTGCTCGCCCCAGTTGGTCCACTCACTGGGGGGTGCATGAGTTTAATGCCGCCGCCTTCACGGCACCCCTGTTTGGGCATTCCCTCTTGAAATGGCCCGGCTGGTTTCCCTGAAAACATACCAGATCACCCTAAGGCACTCAGCGCCCAGTGTACCAGGGGCCCTGGCGGCCCACCAGGCCCACTCTTGGTCCCGACGTACCTCTATCTCACTGACACGGCGTTGGAGAAGCCGTGCATCATGCTGAATGCCCCCACGTCCCGTCTGAGCACCCCTACATCCCATCCAAAGGTCCCTACATCCTGGTGTAGAGTTTCCTGCTCCTGCTGGATGTTAGTCGCCCCCTCCTGAATACCACACACCCAGGCGGGCGTGGTCTCAGTTGCGGCCGCTACCCGAGCCGAGTTCTGCCAAGCCGGGGTTTGTCCTCCTCCGAGTCATCCTCTACCTGAAGGGTCGCAACAGCCCGTCCAAAGTTTGCGCGATGTCTGCACGTGGGCTAGGAAGATATTCTCGCACTAATGCACTCGGTCCATCAGTGCAGTCATGCCAAGTGTATGGGCATGCCCACCTCGTCCTGCCACCACTCAGTGGCCCAGAGGTAGCACAGAAATCGAGCCCGCACGATGCCCCATACTGACCTCACGTCGTAGTCTGGGTGCGCCAGCTTCGCCAAGTCCAGGAGGTCCTCTGCAAAAGTGCGGATGTCCTCACCATGGTTGCGGATCCGGGTCTCCAGGCAGGTCTCAGCGACATAGTGCTCCACCGGCTCAAAACCGCTGGTGGAGGGCTTCCCGCAACTGACTGAAATTGTTACTTACCCCATGCAGGAGGACCCGGGCAATATGCAAGGAGACACTTTAAGGGACTATGTACTGAAATTGACGGCAACAACATGGAAACAGGTTAAGTCAAAGATCGCCCACTGACGACCATACAGGAGAAAATTGCATCGACAACAGGAGAGGATGGAAAACCCCACAGCACAGAATTTGAGCTCTATAATGACCTCTTGATAAAATGGGACACAACGAACAAGTGCCGTCGATTGGTTGTGCCAACATCACTGCGGGAGACACTCATTAACATGGTCCACACAGACAGACCTATGGGTTATCAAAACAGTGGAAACCATAGAATGCCACTACTTTTGGCCAGGGATGGTGCAAGACATACACGCATACATACAATAATTATATTAGTGCAGATACAGGTGGGACAAAATAGGTGGTTTGTTCACCCCTCTCGGATGAAATTCTGCCTTTCTGAGTCAACCAACCTGACATACACACAAAACTCACCACAACCACCAGAAGGCAGCAACGTCCCATCAGGCTCCGATCTGTCTGTACCGCTGCCGTCTGTGCACCCGTCTTTATCCAACCAGACGTTGATCTTTCCAGGAACGACGATAGCGCCTGAACCCCAAGATCTGCGGCAACAAAAAAGCAAAACAGATTGACCGTATGGGTGATTCTAGATTTGAAGCTTTCGTGACTGCAAGGATTCATATTCTTAGGTTTTTTCGGTAAAGTCACGTAGGTAAAACATCAAAATTAATAAAATAAAATAAAACAAAAATCACGACGTTTCGGAGGCAACACAAGTCTCCGTCATCAGGTGGGACCGTCACAGCCGGATTAGCTGCATCAAGTGAGGCAATGATTCAAGATGTAATCCCTTAAAAAGCAAGTTGAGGGGGAGGAGAGGGGGGGAGCTCATCAGAATGTGGTAGCCAATGAATGGAACGTATCGGGAGGGAGGGGGGCGGGGCTCAAAGACGGCACGGAGTGCCAACGTACAAAAGAATGCACGACGGCGTGGACGCATGCCCACCTCTTTTGGCCCCGCCCCCCCTCCCCCTCCCGATGCGTTGTACGTTGGCACTCCGTGCCGTCTTTGAGCCCCGCCCCCCTCCCTCCCGATACGTTCCATTCATTGGCTACCACATTCTGATGAGCCCCCCCTCTCCTCCCCCTCAACTTGCTTTTTAAGGATTACATCTTGAATCATTGCCTCACTTGATGCAGCTAATCCGGCTGTGACGGTCCCACCTGATGACGGAGACTTGTGTTGCCTCCGAAACGTCGTGATTTTTGTTTTATTTTATTTTTATTAATTTTGATGTTTTACCTACGTGACTTTACCGAAAAAACCTAAGAATACGTATGGGTGATTGTTTATTACAGGGCAAATTCACATATGCTCCACACCAAAATACACCAGTTTCCAGAAACCATGAGACAATGGGCTTCCATCACACCTGCTATACACACACAGACACACAAACACGCGATTGTCCACGTCTCATTACACACGCACCTCATCATACAAAAACAATCACACGCACTCAATCCAAACCAACCACGTCTTGGCTCATCTTCTTCACACAACTGTGTTGGTGCACCTCGCCGCCGCCAGGTGTCACCTATATGTTGTAAAGTTAGACAGACGACACCTGTTACCTTAGTGCGTCCCATGCAATCCGCAAAATACATTATTCTGATTGTTGGTACTTAGAATAGACATGAGATGTGTTCCTTCCTAAATTACGTTGTTATCACTGCTCTGCATTACTGTTGTTGTTACAAATCGAAATTCCTTGGACATCAAAGGGTTTAAATTTCGATTTAAAGCTTTCGTGACTGCAGGGATTCATATTCTTGGTTCTTTCGGTAAAGTCACGTTGGCGCAGTCCAGTGCAGTCGGCGTCATCTCCTCTTCGTGAATTGTCTCCACGAGTCGTAACAACCTCCACTTAGTCACCAACCACTCTTTGTTGTTACGCGTTCGTTCTTAAACGACGGTGCATCTTCACATCTCTATTTAAACGGATCCACTGCTGCTATCACCACTTCAGCTTCTCACCTCCTGAGGGCTCCTCTGTAGCTTATTGCAATGGTTCTTAACGTTTACTGCAGTCTTGCGCCTCTTTAGTTCTCTTTAAAAATGTATAATGTTAATAAATGCATAGGTTTGTGTGTCTATGTGTGTGTCTCTGTGTGTCTCTGTGTTGTCTCTCTCTGCCTGTGTGTCTGTCTGTGTGTCTCCGTGTCTGTGTTTTGTCTCTCTCTCAAATTTATCAATCTTTGAAAGAACGTAATCAACCAGGTAGGGTGTTGACTGTTGTGTTAGCCGACTCTCTGTGTTGTATTGCATTGTATTTCTGCAGCCAGGCCACCAAGATTATACGGCTTGCCAAAGATACATAAAGAAGATACACCTCTTCGTCCCATTGTCTCTACGATCAACTCCCCACATACAAACTGGCTCGTTTTCTGTCTGAAATCCTACTGCCTTTCACTGGTAAACCACCTCTGCGGTACTAAACTCTACTGACCTGGTATCGACAATCAAGGGGATTTCCCTGTCCCCAGACGACCTGCTTGTCAGTTTTGATGTGGTTTCCTTATTCACCAAAGTTCCTGTACCTGACACCATCGCAATCATTGAAGACTTGGTTCATCAAGGACTGAATGCTGGGGTACCCCCCTGGTGAGACACTGCTTAACCAATACATACTTCACCTGGAATGGAACTTTCTACAAGCAAACTGAGGGCACCCCAATGGGCTCCCCCCTATCTCCGGTTGTAGCCAACGTCTTCATGGAGAAATTTGAGACTGACGCCATCCAGACTGCCACTCTACGCCCGACCTTATGGAAGAGGTACGTAGATGACACTTTTGTCATCTGGCCACATGGCCGGCCTGCTCTGGACCAATTTCTCGACCACATCAATTCCATACACCCAGCCATCAGATTCACCATGGAAGTCGAAAAAGATGGCAAGCTACCCTTTTTGGATGTCCTAATTAAAAGGAGACCTGATGGTTCAATGAGCCACTCTGTCTACAGGAAAGCCACCCATACGGATGCTTACCTAAAACCGGATTCCCACCACCATCCATCCCAGAAGAATTCCCTCATCAAGACTCTATACCATAGAGCCCAATGCATTTCCGACCAGGAACACATTGCCAGTGAACTCAAACACGTACGCCAAGCTCTTAAGGCTAATGGTTACTCCGACTACACAATCCGCAAAGCCATCACTCCAACCATCAAGAAGGATCCTGTTGAGGAGCCTCTCAAGACCATCACCTTACCCTACATTGCTGGGGTCACAAAAAAGATCTCCAAAATCCTGATTAAACACAAGATCCAGGTCCGATTCAACACAGTACATAAAATCCGTGATCTGGTCCCGTCTGTAAAAGATGTGGTTCCAGACATACAGTACCCTGGCGTCTACAAACTAAGTTGCCTCTGTGGTAGCAGTTCCATTGGAGAAACCAAACGACATGTCTCGGACCGCATCCGTGAACATAAAGCAGACCTTGAAACACGGTAGGACAAACACCTCAGCCGTGGCAGATCACTGTTACAATTCAGTGGGCTCACATGACATTGACTTCTCCAAGACAGAGGTTCTCTGCAAGCCATCTGGCTACCATGAGAGATTCGTTCATGAGGCGATCCACATATACAAACACAGAGACAATTTCAACTGAGAAGATGGATTCCGGCTTAGCAATCATTGGAAGGACGTAATAAACCATTTCGGATCTTAACTGATTGTGTTCACGTTCACGGTGACTTTCAGACCGCGTTCCACTCACTGGCATTGCATTGTCCGCAGGGAATGGATTCTTTGCTCCGCTGCAAGTTTCCTCCCACTACTCTTCCTCTTAGTATCTTTCACACGACGGTCAATGGTACAGTGTATAATAACAAATAGTATAACATTTATATGCTTAATACAATGTACAAAGTAATATATAGTATCGTAATTGTATAGTGAATATACAGCAGTGTGATATACATTAAGGTGGGTAGAATAATACATAGTGTAATATTACAATGTATAAGGTAGATGGAAGCATATTATATATATTTTCTTACGACGTAGAATTGTAATGTATTACTTACTGTTAGTAACTCAGATTATTGTAGAGTATTTTTAGTATACTGATGATAATATGTAGTTTATACTTTAGTTGTTTACGTGGTGGTTTTAGTTACTGCAGCTACATACTATTAACACTCCTTCCCTTCATTAATGCTACCCCTATCCCCTCCCTTTGATGCTGCTAATCCTGCATAATGCACGGGCATAAATAATACTATTCACATACCTGCATTTCCCATATCACATACCTGCATTTCCCTTATCCCCCTCCCTTTGATGCTGCTAATCCTGCATAATGCACGGGCATATGCAGTACTAATCACATACCTGCATTTCCCATAAATATGCTAAATTCCTCTTGATATGCATATTCTTTTTTCAAGGCTCCCCCTTTCTTCCCCCCTTCCAACCCAGCTTATATACATGCTCCACGCGCGTGTGCTGTTTCATTCAGACGCTGTCGCCTCGACAGACCTGGTTTTCACCTGAGGACGGCTACTTGCGTTGTGGCCGAAACGTCGTGAGAATAATTTTATTATGTTTTATTTTTATTATTTTATTACTTCCCTTCTACGTGACTTTACCGAAAGAACCAAGAAGATGAATCCCTGCAGTCACGAAAGCTTTAAATCGAAATTTACCAGGTTTGTTTTCTACCTGATGACGATTGCTTGTGTTGCAAACGAAACGTCGTATTCTATTATTTAATTTATTTAATTTCTACGTGACTTTACCGAAAGAACCAAAGAGTGCATAGGTTTGATCAAACAAAGTACGTGGACTTTGTTTCGATGATTTACCTTCTAAAAAACTCTGGCATGTATCGCACCCCCACAAAGGCATCTCGCACCCCCAGGGGGTGCGTGATGCACCCCAGGTTAAGAACCACTGCTTTTTGCTATCAACCTATCACAGCTGTGTTAGAGCTTCTCCTCTGCTGCTTCTCCGCTGCCTCCCACTACACGTTAAGTGGTGGCTCTCCGTCTTGCTGGTCGGGGTCTCGTGATGATGGGGGCGGCTCTCCAAGGGCCCGATGTGAACCACGCACGCAGCGCCCACGCCACTGGCGATCTGCCCACAGTCCAGTGGTGGCGAGCGTGGATTTACTAGCATCGTGCATTGACCAATGTATACTTATTAATTATTTCATTTCTTATCCGATTTTTCCCATGAGAAAGATACGTGTTGTCTATCTCTGTTTAGTGTGAGGCAATGGACATCTTGATAATTTATTTGGACCTCCATAGCTTGCCCATCAATCTGTGCTCCTTTGTCGGTTAAAAAGGTAGTTCACGTGCATTTGGCCTCGTGTTCCACTCCGGGTACGGCAAAGCTGATCGGTATCACGAGCACCTGTATGGGATGATGTCTCTGACACGTTTTTAGCCAACCTCAAAGCCTTTCCACAGGGTTCTCATTGTGACTTGTCTCTCAAATCAAGTTGCGATAAATTTTAAATAAAACACCACGACACTTTAATGACGTCTCAATGCCCAAGGCAGGTAACGTCACGCGGCGAGGGAGTGTTCGTCTCTTACATTGCGAGTCCTTTATGAGTGTGACTGCAAAGTGTACTCCGCTTATTGACCTGCGGTGCGAAAGAAGCTCAACATAGATACGTACATACTCTGACACCCGAGAGGTACCTCCAGCGAATGTCAGACGTTTATTACTGTACTCGATATAAACCCATTGAGTTGGACAGCTCGGATTCAAGAGCGACTTGGCCAATAAAAGCAACCACCTCTCTGTAAGTAGCAGCAATACACCACCACTCAGCAGTTACCGCAGTATCATGTTCCACGATACCATCTTCATACAGTCACCATCATCCATAGTCAGCTGGATGTTATAATGCACCTTGAAATTGCACGTGAACTGATTTCATCGCTCCATCTCCTCTGTAGGCGTCATGTCAGAAGCGTTCCTATCCTTGGCTGCTAAGCTGTTATTATTTCGTGACAATCGTCCATCCCTTCGTGCCATATGTCCAGCCCAACCTCATTCACTTTTGTAATGCGAGCAAGGATTGAGGGGGGCGGAGTCTGGGTCACGTGAGGAGAGGGACGAGTTAGGGTCACGTGGGGGAGAGGATTTAGGGAGTGAACCGGAAGGGATCGGGGAGTTGCGACGGAGTGGAAAAGGGAGGAGGCCACGCTGGGCAGTACTGGGAGAGTGGCACAATCGCCACGTGTTGGGAGACCACGGCACCGTCGGCCATCGGTGTCCGAGGCAGAGAGGGGATAGCCGAGTGTGTGAGGCTAGCCGAGGCCGAGGAAGAGCGGAGCAGCGGTGTGGCTGCAGAGCGGAGCAGCGGTGTGGCTGCAGAGCGGAGCAGCGGTGTTGCTGCAGAGCGGAGCGGTGTGGCTGCGGGGTGCTCGACGGAGGAGACCGGGCTGAGCGAGGACGCCGTGGGAGCGAGATTTACACGAACCCAAATAAAGGACAACAAGATCGACACTGTGAAAGAGTCCTTTATTACACTGGTGTCAGAAGTGAAACGGCATGTCAAAACAGCTCAGAAGAAAGAACGTCCCTGCACCATCTTCTGCAACATCTTCTGAAGACGACCTTCCTCCAGTGGTGGCGCTACCGACGATGGAGGGGGGAAGCGACGCAGGGACGAGCGACGGTCCGGGGGTGCAGGACGTTGCCGCTTCGGTGGGTCCATCCGCGCAGGTGGACGCCGACGAAGGATGGCGACAAGTGGCGGCCCAACTTGAGGCACTGAAGGCGGTGTTGACGCAGCTGTGCGACCTCGTGACGCCGGCGACGACTTCGGGGAGGCCCAGCGGAGAACAGCGGGCCGGGGCCTTGCCGACGCCGTCAGCCCTCTCCACCATGCGGCACGAAGCCGCCATCTTGGGCGTGGCCGAGGAGGAACGGCGGGAAGCCGCCATCTTACGCCCTCCACCACGGGGAGCCGCCATTTTGAACACGTTGCGGAGTGACGCCATCTTGTCGCTGCCACACGAGTCGCCATCGACGGAGGACGGCGGAGCAAGGACCCGCAGCCGTCATCTAACAACTGTTAAAGAGTTCTCCATCGGCGGAGATTGGAGTGCGTTCGCCTGCCGTTTTCAAGCGGCTGTACGATCCGCCAAATGGACGGACGCAGAGGCCCTAGAAGTCCTTCCAACACTTCTCGACGACGAGTCCGTCAGGTTCTTCCGCTCCATCAAGGCCGAAAAGAAGAGGACGCTACAGGGGGTCTTTGAGGAAATGGCGGACGCGTATGAGCCTCCGGACGATGCTCATCACAGATTCGTACAGCGGCAACGGGCGCCGGAAGAATCGCCCGTGGCATTCCGAGGCGCCGTTCTGGAACTAGCTATGGCTGCGTATCCTGAGACGGAGCCTGATTTGTTGGAACCCCTCATATTGGGCAAGATGCTGGAGTTATCTAGAGACTTGGGGATCCCCATGCCGGTGTGCGGCCATGATAAGTTAACGTCCCGTGCTGCGGCTAAGTGCTTGGATGCCCAATTTAACCTTCGACGGTGGAAACAGGTGTCGGCTTGGACGGGGGGCCCCATCGTCGAAGGCGGTGCTACAGGGTGAGACCCCAAGAAGGCTGTCTACGTTCCTGATGACAGGGGTCCGCAGGAGCTGACGGCCGCGTCTGCCCAGTGGCCTGCTCGAGGGGGAGCGGGGGTGCGCTCCGGACGCGCGGGAGCGTCGGGACAGAGGGGGTCCTGCGCGCCGAAACGACTTGGAGTGTTTCCGCTGCGGCCGTAAGGGCCACTTCGCCAGGGATTGTTGGGCTCGCATCCCGGGGCGGCCCCAGCAGGAGGCCTCTGCCACGGACGTGACGCAAAGGACCATCCAGGACAGACGAACCTGCCGTGACACAGGCGGATACATCGAAGCTTGCTCTGGGTGGGCCTACCACGGCGATGGGGACACTTGACCCCGCTGCCCCTCCAACCCCACCACAGACACGGTTGCGGGAGACCCCGGCCTCGGGTCTCTCTGGGAACGGGACCTTGGCGTTGACGGGCCTCCACCAGCGGCGGGCGGTTCTGATCCCGTCGCTCTTAAAACCCCGTCGCGTTCTCGGTCTGTAAGGGGGCCGCCGCCCGTTCGGGACGGGCCGGCGACCCGCACACGTTCCAAATCCCTTTCCTTTCGTTGATTGTTGTTCTTGTTGTTCTTTGTATCGTCTTGTTATAATCTCCGTTGTCCGGTGATGCTCGATGGTTGAAAGTTGCTCGCGTTATTTTGTTCTGTTGCAGCCGGGGACGGCTGGGTTTTTCATCAGGGGGGGGGGTCGTGTAATGCGAGCAAGGATTGAGGGGGGCGGAGTCTGGGTCACGTGAGGAGAGGAGGAGTTAGGGTCACGTGGGGAAGAGGATTTAGGGAGAGAACCGGAAGGATCGGGGAGTTAAGACGAGTGAAACGGGAGGAGGCCACGCTGGCAGTACTGGGAGAGTGGCGCGATCGCCACATGTTGGGAGACCTCGGCACCGTCGGCCATCGGGGTCCGGGCGAGAGGGGCTAGCGGGCTGTGGAAGGCTGGCCGTGGGCGAGGAGGAGTGGAGCAGCAGTGTGGCTGCAGAGCGGAGCAGCCGGGTGACTGCAGAGCGGAGCAGCAGTGTGGCTGCAGAGCGGAGCAGCATTGTGGCTGTGGAGTGATCGACAAGGAGACGCGGGCCTGAGCGAGGATGCCGTGGGAGCGAGATTTACACAAACCCAAATAAAGGACAACGGAGATCGACATTGTGAAAGAGTCCTTTATTACATATACAACAAGACCACCTGGAGGAGCGTCACGGACCGCACTCTGAGAGCCACTGCCCTCGAGGGTTATCCCAGTTAAGGAAGTAGACACCAAGGAATTAGAGTTTAGTGAAGCACATAGACAGGCTATAAATATAAACGGTTGATAATAGTAATTTAAACACGAGGGATTTTACAACCAAAATTATTGATGACAAAGTTTGTAAATGATTTTATCCTTGGGTAAGATCGCATTAATAATGTGTCGTTAACCTGAAAACACAAGACAAAACCAATTAGTGAGGGTAATTCTGGCAAATCGTCCGATGAAGCCGATTGTTTTAATCACCAGCGACACGTCACAGCACTCACGTTGTAAATGTTGAAGTGGCTTTACTCTCCTGGAGGAGCGCTGCGGATCCATAATCTGTCAACCACTGCGATAGACGAACACGTTACAAACTCCACGCTTATCGATTATTTTTTCTAGTGTTTACTTTAACCGACATCTGCGTTTTCTAAGCACAGTTCCAGGCGATGAGACTGAGCAAGGCCATGTCCCTGTCAAGTAGGACACGCGTGCCAACGTTGATGGCGCGGCAGTGGTGGTTGGGGCAAAGGATATCAGCGGAATGATTGGGTGTGGGGGGGAGCAGCAGCGCAGTGGTTATAGTGCCCTGCACTACGAACCCGGCACAGAGATTTCCACTCACGGCCACCGACACCAATTAACGACTTCATCGGTACTGCTACTTGCTCAGGGGCCGTTCATAAATGACGTCACGCGATTTTGGACGATTTCTGACTCCCCCCCCCCCCCCATCGTCACACGGCGTCACAAAAAGTCAGACCCCCCTCAAGTATGACGTCACAAAGCTCTGCCCCAACCCCCCCCAAAAAAAACATGCTTCAAATCGCTTTAAACTATTGTCATTAACTAGCCGTGCTGCTTGGAGTAAGGCCACTGCACCAGAGCGGCGGAAGATGGTAGTGCAGGAAGTACGCCATCAGGAGGAGGCTGCAAGGTGGGCCAAGGCAGTCTCTCTGCCAAACAAGGACAGTGGACTCGATGGGACAGTGTGGAGAAGAGGAAGATCAGCTGGAAGGATCTGTGGGCCATGGAAGCGAGGCGGTTGAGCTTTTCCATCAGAGCAACATATGACATCCTTCCAACACCAGTTAATCTTCATCAATGGTATGGTGAAGATCCGGACTGTGCCCCTCTGTTCCATGCCAGCCAGCCTCAGGCACATTCTCACAGGGTGTAAAACAAGCCTCACCCAAGGACGCTACACGTGGCGTCACAACCAAGTCCTTAAAAACCTTGCGTCCGCCCTGGAGGACAAGCGAGCTGCCACCAACTCCCTACCACCCCCAGCAGCATCACACCCCTTACGGACGACCTTTGTCCGCGAAGGGGCTAAACCACCGAAGAGCGGCTCTACACCAATAGAGCGTGACCAGCTGCGCTTGGCCCGCGACTGGAAAATGCTAGCTGACATTGGCCGGCAACTTGTGTTTCCTCCGGAGATCGCAACCACCACCCTAAGACCTGACATGGTGCTCTGGTCCCGTTCGCTCAAGAAGGTCTTCATCATTGAGCTCACAGTACCCTGGGAGGACTCAGTAGATGAGGCTTATGAGCGAAAACATCTGCGCTATGCCGATCTAGCTGCTGAAGCACGGCATCATGGCTGGAACACAGAAGTCCGACCAGTGGAGGTGGGCTGCAGAGGTTTTGTGGCAACATCTACAACCAGACTGCTTAGAGACCTGGGAATTAAGGGCCAGAGCCAGCGTTCGGCAATCAGAGCTGTATCGGAGGCGGCAGAAGGCAGCAGTCAGTGGCTCTGGATGAAGAGGAAAGACCCCAGCTGGGCCCCAAAGTGAGAGGGCCAGGAGGTATGCAGTCAACAATGCTTGACTCAGGGAGGAGGACGCCCCTGTCATGCATAGTCCCATGGGATGTTGGCTATCAACAACAAGGCAACTCCTATGACTAATTGGGAATGGGACGCAAGCGTAGGATTGATCACCCTGTCGCTGGCCGCCTTTGGGGAGGGTGTATAGTATGAAAGGCCGAAACACCCTAGGAACCAAAGGGTCACTACTGACGATGCGCTCCCCAAATTTCACCAGGCTCACTATTCATGAACTCTTGGAAGTGCTTGCACAAAGGATAGTAACATCTCATCCTGTGTTTTTTTAGAATCGTCATTTTAATGTGCCGCTGCACTCTGATGTTGTAGAAGAAAACATTTATTAAATATTTAATGATGTAGAACATGTTTATATTTATTTAAAGTTGCGCATTTTGATGTGATGTCACATTTCTCAAACCCCCCTCTCGTCACACATCGTCACAAATGGCCCCTAACAACACTTGCTCCCCAAAAGCCTGATGAGGCTATAACAGTGGGGTCTGTGTCTTTGATGCGGTGCAGCTACTGATGTTCAAATGCGTTTGTGATGGTTGCATCAGTGGTGAGTGGTGGGCGAGTGAGGAGCGGTGGTGCAGTGGTTCGCATGCTGCGCTACGAACCGAGCAAAGCCCCGTCACGGCCACCAACACCTTTTACAAGGAATCAAGTCTGAATTAACTAAACGTTCTTGTGGTGAACATGCAAACAAACATTACTTTGACAATGATGTTACATGTGTAGAGACATAAATAGCATCTCTATGGCATATAAGCCAACCCCAACCACAACTGGTGAATGAGTGCGCACGTACCTCTCGATGGGGCCGACGGAGATGTGGCGGGGAAGCAGGCCCGACAGAGCAAGGTCCCGTCGCAGAGAGAGAGAGGGGACGTGCCGACACTGAGTGGGGAAGGGGGCCCGGAAACGGGGGCCCGGAGGACATGTGACGCTGGCTCCGGTTCCGTCGAAAGAGACCGAGGAAGGGGCGTGGCTGGAGGCGGAGCGAGGCCACGCTCGGGAGAATAAGAGGGATGGATGCAGAGCGATCGGGGTTGTCTGGCGGGAAGAGCTAACCATGCGGGGTTGGTTCAGGGGGTCTTGGAGCGTCGGTCGTCGGGGACTCGCGTTACATAGAATGACCCCGTTATTAACCAGGTAAAGTCTTTACTGACTGTGATATTTCCATCCTACCTGCCTATGTCAGCTGTTATTTCCGACTCTCTGTGTCTCTCTCTCTCTCTCTATGCCTCTCTCTTAGATCTCTCATGCTCACATGCTCACATGTCCTTTGGATTGCACTCTCATACTCACATGCTCTTTGGATTGCACCCGTTGGGTTGCACTCCCTCGTCGAGGAGGCCGCTCTCCTCCTATCTTACAGTTACATGCTAATTTCTTACATTAACATCACTAGCCCGGCCACTTCTTTATGACCCTTGGGCTACACCCATTTCAAACCTTTTAAAACAGTCTGCCTCAGCAGCAGACAATACTTTCCCACCTGATGACGGACACTTGTGTTGCGCCCGAAACATCGTGATTTATTATATTTTATACCTACGTGACTTTATCGAAAGAACTAAAGAGTATGGATTCCTGCAGTCACGAAAGCTTCAAATCAAGATTGTAATTTACCCACTAAATATGTCGCGAGTTCATTGTGTCCGGTTCAGCAGCCACGCCCAATCACTCAATGTCAGGTGCTGTCTCATTAACATAATTTATTCAAATTTTGATTTCAAGTTTTCGTGACTGCAGGGATGCATATTCTTGGTTCTTTCGGTAAAGTCACGTAGAAGGGAAGTAATGAAATAAAAATAATGTATTGTTTTATACTTTTTTTACTTTATTATGAAAAAATTGCATTCATTTTTTATTGTTGTATATTTGTACTATTTTATTATTTCCCTTCTACGTGACTTTACCTAAAGAACCAAGAATATAATTTATTCAGTGGGAGGGGGTAAACTCGCTAGTGACGTCATGTCATCTCCACCGCGCGAATCCGCGTGACGTCACGAAGTCCCGGAAAGCTGCTCGCCACTCAACTGAGATCAGAGGTGAGAAGTTCAAATCGTGGTGGTGGTTTTTTGGTGGTGGTTTTTGTTTATTGAGGTACAGCCTCGCTTCTTCTATTGTTCTCCTCGGGATATCAATTGAGTGTAACAGTGAGTATGGAATCGATGTCCAGGTTGGAACGTTACAGAGTGCGGCCTAGCCATGCTGGCCTTGCCTCCTGCCATCGCCTGATTGTATTTGCTTTGATTTTTGTTAATTTTTATTTGTCCTCACCTGGCTGATTACTTTTAAAACCATGTTTTGTTTTAATATTTCTATTTTTAGCTATATATCTTTCAGAAGCGACCTGCCCACAACAAAGTGGCTTGTCATCGTGTGGAAATGTATTGCTTTCAAATGCTCTAAACTCGTGTTTCTAAATTTGGAGTTCAAATCCACGCGACCACGCAGAAAGAGAGACACGCAAACTCCAAATAAACACGCGTCAGCGTCGGGAACCAACCCACGACCTCCTGTATACCGGGCGATGTCGTGAAAATTTCGCCAGCGTGGTGCACACTCGAGCGCTTTATCACACCGAGTCTCTTTACTTCAGTTCAGAAGCGTCCTGCCGAGTTGGTTTGGCAGTCGGGGGGAGGGGCGATCCTTATTCGCGTATTCCCGATTGAGTAAACTGGAGGCATTTGTTCAGCATTGCAATATTTGAACCATACCAGTCCAGAAGTTTATTTCCCCATTGAAGTCCATTGAATACACTTTTTTTTTTTGGGGGGGGGGGGAGCTCAATAATGCATATATTTTTTGCACAGCAAGTGAGCTGAGACGTCAAATCTGGCATGTGACCCGCGCATGTGGAACTGTAACGCATTGCAGTGTTAGGGGTTAGCGCGCTGCGCTACGAACCCGTCGACCCGAGTTCGATTCCCGCTCACGGCCACCACCACAGACGATTATTTGAACCGGTCCTGGGCCTCCCCTAGGTCCACTCTACCTCAAACAATTAACTGGTGTGGTGTGTGACATCGCCACTGGAGAGACAAAGGCGGCCGGGCGTGGTAAATTAAGTCCCGGGTGAAGCCGGGGCAGTAAAGCTAGTGAGGTTATAAATAGCAGAATTGAGATGCCAAAAGACGATACGTGGTTCCAAACCTTTGGCAGAAACATCTGGGAGACGGTTAAGACAATCAGTCATACAGCAGGGACGTGCGGTCAGGGGAGGCAGAGACCCACCTGTCATACTCCAATGAAAATACAGTAGCTGTTAGGAAAAAAATGAAGATTTTTCCACTGATCTGTGTGACAAATGTAATTTCTGTTTGATTCCAATCATTACAGAGAAATAGTAACAGGCACGAGCTTATTGCCCGCGCTCCATCCAGTTTCTGAGGGGTTGCGCAATCAGAGGGGAGGCTGAGCTCGTCGCTGCCTCACCTCTCTCCCTGTATTTGCAGCGGAGCTCCGCAAATTTGGCGATTTTGACTATAAAAATTATTGGAATCGTACAGAAATGAGATAACAGATCAGTGGAAAAATCGTAGTTTTTATTTTATTATTTTTAACTTTTCGTTACAGATATTTTCATTGGGAGTATGACTGGTAAGGCTGTGCCTCCCCTGCCTCCACTGACCGCATGTCCCTGTCATACAGGAACCCCTGGACTCGCACAGAGACCCAAAGAATCGCACAGAGACCTAAAGAATCGCACAGAGACCCAAAGAATCGCATAGACAATCGGATGCACGTCGCATATTTTTCGGGATTGTCCAATGGTTTAATAACAAGTCAAATAAAGAGCAAATCTACTGAAAAAATTGCCTTGTAAATAAAAATATCATGCGGTTGATACAGACTTGATGTTTGTGTTAAAATATATCACAACAATGTTTGGTTAATGCAGACTTAATTATGTACTTTATTCATTTCTATTTATTTTTCGTGAATTGCTTACCTTTCATCTATTTTGCACTCCTATCGTTTTTGTATGTTGAACTTCTTTCACACCGTACGTAGCCAACGATGTTTGTTTTTGTAACTTTCTGACCCGCCCCGACTGGACATCTGTTACATTCCTCCAGAAGACAGATTCTCATTTTAAAGATTCTGATCTTAATGTCTGTCTTATTGCCGAAAAGGTTAAAGCCTTTTCTTCTTTAATCAAAATAGTTCTATCATCATACATTTCAACCATGACGCCAGTACACAATGGCCTACTTATGAAAAATAACGCTAGAAAAAAATACTTGAACATCTATATGGAAGCATATTGTGCGTGTTGGTGTGTATAATATGCCTGCAATATTCGTAATACAATTATAATTTACATTTGTAAAGTGCTGCATTTCATCCGTGGACCCCACCAATCCGTGCTGTGTATCAAAAGTACGAAATATACACAGGCTGCAGGGTAAACAGCCAGAACTCGAGTGCGGGTAAAGCATCATTTACCCACTAACTCAATCACTCACTCACTGGATGACCCACTCACTCCCTACTCAATCAATCACCTCCTCACCCACTCGCTTAGGTAAACGGCGAAACTAGGCCGGGGATGAAGACCAGTTTATAGAGGTGAGTTTTAAAGACAGACTTAAATATATCTAACAACTCTGATTGTCTTACTAATCAGAGTGGCTGCTACATTTTACCAGAGTGGTGAACCCGGAATATTGTGATTGGTGACATTTGCAATTCGTGGGCAAAACCTTATCTGGAACTGGAGAGGAGGCAGTTTGACTAGTAGCTTCTGCAGTCGGTGTGGGTTCCTTTGCACTCATACTGGTAGAGCTCATATTCTTGGTTCTTTCAGTAAAGTCACGTAGATAGAAAAATAAAAATCAAATTTAAAAATAAATTAAAAGCTAAAAACCACGATGTTTCGATCGCAACACAAACGGTCTTCATTAGGCGGAGAGAAAAGAGGGGGCAAGCCTCCAAATGCAACTGCTTATAAGGCTTACAAAGTGAGTAAAGCTGTGCGGCGTAGAGCTCACTTCGTGGCGATGGCGAATGGCAGTTGTTGTGTGCGATAATGTAACCTATAGCGCGCTGCGCTACGAACCAGGCAACACGAGTTCAATTCCCACTCACCGCCACCAACACCAGTGACTATCTGAACCAGACTTGGGCCTCCCTAGATCGACTCAGCCTCAAATGAGTGCCTGGTGCAGTGTATAAACATAGCCACTGGAGAAACAAAAGCGGTCGGGTGTGGTGCTGGCCATACACCCACTCCTGACCTTATTGTTAAGGCTATATTGGGGGTCTTTGTTGCGGGTAACTGTGTGTATGTGTGTGCATTGGAATATGCTCATGTGTGTTAATGTATTTTATTTGACTGCGAGTGTAAGTTAACACTGAACCTTGTTTTTTTTATTTGCATGTTTAGCCTCTGTTAGTATTACCGTTTTGTAGAGCGTGTTTTGGGGGGGTGTTAACGAGCTGGGTAGCTAACACACGGGTTTGTGTATTTTAACGTGTGTTTGTGTGTATATATATTTGTTGCTTTTGCTATGCCTCAAATATTCCAGTAAGTAACCACACTGTCAATTGTTCGATGGTGCAAAACTTTGGTGACAAAGTTTAAACCCAGAATATTGTGATTGGTGACATTTGCACAGCTTGGGTAACCCAGAGTCTAAGAGCAGTTTTAGTGCCAGGCATAATTGACTTCCAAAGGAAGGTGCTGAGGGAGGGTGGTGATTTTACACAGGTTGCATTATGGAAAATTATAGAAACAACGTAGACTAAACGATGATCTCTTCTGGATTGGACGAAGATCTAACGTTCGTCCACACTGATTGCCAGATAAGCTTGCAAAGCCCCAAAGCAGTTTCAGGCCAGGGCAATAATGTGCAAATGTCATACAGTAGACCCATGAATACCACGGGTTTATTTTTTGCGGTTTTGACCTATCACGGGCAACCTCTTTGCATACCAATTTACACTTTCGTGAGTATAGGTTCAAAGAAAATAACAAGAAATAACAATTTACTCTTTCCTGTTCTGGGAAGGAGGGCGGGGTGGGTGAGGAACGTGAGGAAATCGCTGGTACCTCAACTTTTGCCATGCAAGCATTTAGCCTTAACAGACTGTTAGGGCAAGTAGCACCTATAAAGGTTGGCACGGTACACAAAGGGGTAGGTTACCAGCATCATTCCCGGCCTCCTTTTTCTCCCAGTGGCTGTGTTTACACAACACACCAGATACTTATTTGAGGCTGGGAAGGCCCATGGCCAATTCAGATGATCGTCATGTTTTTGGGCGTGAGCGGAAATTGAACTCGGGTCGCTGGGTTCATAGCGCAGCACGCTATCCCGAAGCACTACCACTCTCCACTCACGCATACACATTGTCATCATTGTAAGTAGAGTATTTATTCAGTATTTATAATCCTATTTATTGTCTTGGAATGTTTTATTCAATACAGTTTCTACTTGTTTATTTAAATTGTTTTGTTTTAGTTTAGTTGGCATGCTGTATAGTACTTATTTCAATTGTGATGTGTATTTTGGTTGCCGTTTACCTAACCCCATTCTTTCAGTAAGGCTTAAGTATTGAATATCGCTGTTTTGGCTTTCTCGGCATGTTTCTTGATGTCATCAAGGTTTAAGTACCATGAAGAGGCTCCAGCTTTTGGTTGTTCATTGTTTACGATATCCGTGCCCCTCTGCTCACATTTGTTAAGGATTTTTATGATTTTGGGCAGGCCCGGCAAATGCTGCGTGACAAGGATTCGGAACCGTTTCCTGTTCAAGTTGGCGTGTGACAGGAAGTCCCTCTGGCCACATACATCACGGTAAGTCCCCGGGTAGCGGAAGACCCGACTTACGGAATTCCAACCTTACGGAAATGCTCCCATAAATCATGTATAAAATTCAACATGCGAAAATGTTTGCCTTGGTTACTTAAGCGTAAGTAGTCCAGCGTTTTGAGGTTGTAGATGAATACTGTGGAGCGAGGTGTAAGGCAGGCAGCATCTTCCCCAAAGCGGTGGTGTATAGCCGCTCTGCACTCTCAGTCATGCTGTTACATTGTTACCGTGAGTATGTTGTACTCGCCACATCGTCTTGTAACTTTCAGTGTAATATCACCCTTAATTGCATTGGAATAATGACTGGAAAAGATTACGGTAAATGGAATTGTTTTGTAGCATTGCCTAATTATTTTTCTTTGTAGCATTGCCTAATTATTTTTCTTTTGTAGCATTACGTAATTTCGGTTTTCTGTGCTTAGAACTATCTTGTCTTTCCCATGTTTCTCTTTATAGTTTTAATTTGAAGTTTATTTAATAAGTTATTTACATTGTGTACTTTATTTAATTTAAACATTACACTTGGATTGCTTATGGTCTAAACCAGGGGTCCTCAAACTACGGCCCGCGGGCCACATGCGGCCCGCCAAGGACATTTATCCGGCCCCCCCACCTCCCAGGACTCAGAGGAAACCAGGGCATGTGGGAGGGGCCAGCTGCGCGGTGACTTGTGGGCAGTGAAAGCTGGTTCGTGGGAGAGAGAGCGCGGGAGACGTGACAGACTGAGCATCACAGCGCAGCCACAGTCTTTTAGAACAGAGGCAGCTTGGAGGAAGTTGGCAGCATCATTACCCCCGAACCGAAGAGGTGAGACAGATGACACCCACATCCCATGGTCACTAATTGGGCTGCGCTGGTGAGCACTAATTGGGCTGCGCTGGAGTGGCACTATTGGGCTGCGGCGGTGGGCACTAATTGGGCTGCGCTGGTGAGTACTGATTGAGCTGCGGCGGTGGGCACTCATTGGACTGCGCTGGTGAATGGTTCAATGGGCCAATTGACTGGACTTGCCCCTCAGGCCTAAGGCTGCCAGCCCTCCCCTGGCTGCGCTTGACTGGCTCTGCCTCGCTCAGCTCCCTCACTTGCCCCTCGGCTCCATCCCAGTGATATTCTTGTGTGCTGGGGATGTACTGCGATCTGTGAACAAAACTGCAGGTGTAATTAACTTTTTAATGGCACCCGCACCAGTGTGAGCCTGGGGTAAAAGCGGAGTTCCCCCAATCAGACTGCATTGATGGGCAGTGCAGTCTGTATGTCTCTGTGTGGGCAAAGTTATGCTGGTATATTATTTTTTGTAGTGCTGTATATATATTGGTATTTACTAATAGCAATTTTGACTCCCTAGGAAACAATGATGTCAAGAAAGAGAAAAATTGACTCGGAGTGTAGGATATTCAAAGAACAGTGGACTTATGATTACTTTTTCATGCAGTACAAGGAAAGAGCTGTGTGTCTGATATGCCAGAATATAGTGTCTGTGTTCAAAGAATACAATTTACGTCAACACTATGAAACTCAACATAAAGATAAATATGATTGTTTGGTCGGAGAAAAGATAAAATATTAAACAAAAAATACATTAACAACTCAGCAAAATACTTTTGTGAAGCAGAAGCAGCTAAATATTTCATCACTGCGAGCAAGTTGCCAAGCTAATAGCGTGCACTGGCAGACCATTCATGGAGGGGAGAATTTGTTAAAGAATGCCTTCTTTCTGTTGCCAAAGAGATGTGTCCAGAGAAGGCCGATTTATTTAGTACAGTGAGTCTTTCAGGACCTACAATTACACGGAGGATTGAAGAAATGGGAGACAATTTGCATCAGCATTTGCAAAACTCCACAAAAAAACTTTCCTATTTTTCCTTGGCACTCGACGCAAGCAATGATGTTCGTGATTCTGCACAACTTCTAATTTTTATTCGTGGGACGAATGACTTTCGAAGTCACAGAAGAGCTTTCTGCACTGCAAAGCATCAAAGGAACAACTACAGGAGAGGATATCTATGAAAAGGTTTGCCAAACTGTGAATGGTTTGGAGCTGAATTGGCTAAACTAGCCAGTGTGACAACTGATGGTGCTCCTAGCATGGTGGGGTCTAAGAAAGGAGTAATTGCTCGCATTAACCAAGAGATGGACAAACATAACCATTCTCATCCAATAGCCATACACTGCCTCATCCACCAACAAGCGCTGTGTAGTAAATCACTGAAGTGGGACTCTGTTATGAAAATTGTGGTATCTTGTGTTAACTTCATTAGAGCTCATGCACTAAACCACAGACAATTTCAGGAATTTCTGTCTGAACTAAATGTTGACTATGAAGATGTTCTGTACCACACAGAAGTCCGTTGACTGAGTCGAGGGAGAGTTTTGAAACGTTTCTATGACTTACTTCCACAGATTACAGCTTTTCTGCTTTAAAAAAACAAAGAAGTACCAGAGCTCAATGATGCAGAATGGAAATGGCACCTTGCCTTTCTGACAGATGTAACAGAGCTACTCAACAGTTTCAATGTGCAACTTCAAGGAAAGGGGAAGCTCCTCTGTGATATGCAATCATATGTCAAAGCATTTGAAGTAGAATTAGGCCTCCTCATCAAACAAGTTAAGGAGGAAAACTTCTGCCATCTCCCCACAACTCAAAATCTGTTAGCGGAAAAACCATTGGTTGCAATTCCCAAACAAAACATGTGTGGATTCACTGGAAAAATTGCAAAAGGAGTTCCAATTTAGATTTAAAGAGCTTCATCGCCATGAACAGGACATACAGCTTTTCCGTAACCCATTTTCTATTGACATTGAAAATGTGGATACAATTTACCAAATGGAACTGGCTGAACTGCAGAATTGTGACTCTCTGAAAGACGCATTCAAGTCAAGCAGCCTTCATAATTTCTATGCATCTCTCCCCTCTGAGATATATCCTCATCTCAGGAACCATGCACTCAAAATGGGAACCATCTTTGGCAGCACTTATGTCTGTGAACAGACTTTTTCCAGAATGAAACATTTGAAATCTCCAACCAGATCTAGACTAACGGATGCACACTAGCATCACTTGTTACGACTAGCAGTGACAAATATGGAACCGGACATTGACCATATTATTAGCCAAAAGCAGGCCCATAGTTCCCATTGAAATACTGGCAAGTTTGTTGATTTAACTTTACTTGTTCTTCATTTTAAATATTGTATTTGTTCCCGTTTTGTTTT
>NW_024705473.1:0-41714 GCF_018977255.1 Callorhinchus milii | reverse complement strand
CTTGTTGATGCACGCGTGTCGATGTCCCTGTAACCCGTCTGAAAAGGTCGCCACGAACTCTCCCAGTCGCCAGGCATTCGGCTCGCCAGGCTGGGTCTCGCAGGAGAAGGGTAATCTTCAGAGAGAGGAGTTGCGCGTCTATCCTCAACGAAATCCCTCTCGAAATGGTCTTGAGGTCTGATTTTAAGCCCCTTATAACTCCCCTCTAGCATTCAAATCCTTTGTTCTCGTCTTGGATTATCATAGACTTTGCATTCAATTGTTAATTTTTTCATTAATAATCCGCATATGTAGCAACATAGCTTAGCTAATCCGGCCATTGTAATTTAACCTTAATACATATGCATATCTCACTGCATAATTGTACGCTCCCGTTTAAATAAAGATCTACATATCCATGCATAATTCCGTGCTTCGTGTTAATTTGCCAATATTCACCCGACAATGTTCTTTTAACTGATGCAAGTTTAGAGGATTTAACATCGACATACAGTCTGAAGTATCAAAATGCTGATGTCCAGTTCGATTTAGACTAAGAGGTGCAAATGTATACTGTGCTGACTTTGTTTTATAAAAAAATGTTTAAGTATTTGTGTTGATATGAGCGCGTCAGTAAATCAAGGTGATTTGTTTAATTTAATTCACGACAATTATTACGATTGCTGTCATACTCTTTTATTGATAATCGAAATGGTATCGCTTGTAAGCGTGTGTGAGCAATGTCTTTCTCCAACTTTCGCTCAACAAGACCACTTAACAACGAGAGTAAAATCAGGAATTGAAACACCTCACAACCAATGCGCATCACACCACATCAACAAGTAATCCGATAGGACTACGAAGCACCACCTTAACGTGACGACGTCTAGAATAAATTTTAACACGCCAATTAGCTGTGAGAAGATGACATGGCACCTTCTACCATAAACCACCACACATTTTCAGTCCCGATGATACAACCACCAGACGAAGCAACGCACCTATAAGTATAACATTGTTGTCATCCTGAAATAAGTGAACACTTCTGGAACTTAAAAGGAATACGTTCATCTGAACACATTATAGCGCATTCCACAACATCACTCTAGCTCGGAGTAATGGAAATGACTGGAAAAAATATATCTTAGAAGCGCGAATATACACAATGCAACAGTTAACAGATGTACTCATACCTTGAGTCTCAAGCCACTCCATTCCATCCAGCCATCTCTCAGGATCCAACTGCATGGGGTCGAATGAGGAATTGTCGTCAGGACTCATTACATACGCTACATTCAGCCATCTCTCAGGATCAACCTGCAAAGGTTAGAAAGATGCATTTTTTCAGGACTCATTGCAGCACTTGAATTCTACATTTTGATTTCAATTCCCTATCATTGCGGATCTTCTGGTGCTTGTTTCGCGGTGATGACCGTGAACATGTCCTCTCCTCGTAGAGCAATGAAATGGCTTCTAGCCCGAGTGTGTTTTCTTGTGAGTGTTAAGAGCTGACTTCCACGCAAATGCATTCCCACAAAGAGAGCACTTGAATGGCTTCTCGCCCGAGTGTGTTTTCTGGTGACTGTGAAGATTTTATTTCCGTGCAAATGCCTTCCCACAAACAGAGCACTTGAATGGCTTCTCATCCGTGTGTGTTTTCTGGTGACTGTAAAGAATAGATTTCCAAGCAAATGCCTTCCACAAACAGAGCACTTGAATGGCTTCTCGCCCGTGTGTGTTTCTGGTTATTGTTAGAGTTGATTTCTCTGCAAATGCCTTCACAAACAGAGCACTTGAATGGCTTCTCGCCCGTGTGTGTTTTCTGGTTATTGTTTAGAGTTGATTTCTCTGCAAATGCCTTCAAACAAACAGAGCACTTGAATGGCTTCTCGCCCGGTGTGTTTTCTGGTGATGTAGATTGATTTTTAAAAACAACAGAGCATTGAATGGCTCCGCCGTGTGTGTCTCGGCCGTAAAGATTATCGCAAATGCCTTTCCACAAACAGAGCACTTGAATGGCTTCTCGCCCGAGTGTGTTTTCTGGTGAGTGTGAAGATTTGATTTATCCACAAATGCCTTTCCACAAATAGAGCAATTGAACGGCTTCTCACCCGAGTGTGTTTCCTGGTGAGTGTTAAGATGTGATTTCTGTGAAAATGTGTTCCCACACAAAGAGCAATTGAACGGCTTCTCGCCCGTGTGTGCGTGGCGCTGTGGAGAGTTTATCTGCTCCATGTGACTGATTCTTCAGAGCAGAGTAACAGTCGCGGGTGTTGTTGAGAGTTAAAGGCACCCTCTAAGCTGCGTGGATGTTGTCTCAAATCGCCAGAAGCAAACTCTCACTACCGTCTAACCGACACAGGAACGTCTCGTATTTCGAGCTACACGCAACTACCAGTTTTATCCACTAACGAAGACACTTACTTGTTGATGCACGGCGTGTCGATGTCCCTGTAACCCGTCTGAAAAGGTCGCCACGAACTCTCCCAGTCGCCAGGCAATCGGGCTCGCCAGGCTGGGTCTCGCAGGAGAAGGGTAATCTTCAGAGAGAGGAGTTGCGCGTCTATCCTCAACGAAATCCCTCTCGAAATGGTCTTGAGGTCTGATTTTAAGCCCCTTATAACTCCCCTCTAGCATTCAAATCCTTTGTTCTCGTCTTGGATTATCATAGACTTTGCATTCAATTGTTAATTTTTACATTAATAATCCGCATATGTAGCAACATAGCTTAGCTAATCCGGCCATTGTAATTTAACCTTAATACATATGCATATCTCACTGCATAATTGTACGCTCCCGTTTAAATAAAGATCTACATATCCATGCATAATTCCGTGCTTCGTGTTAATTTGCCAATATTCACCCGACAATGTTCTTTAAACTGATGCAAGTTTAGAGGATTTAACATCGACATACAGTCTGAAGTATCAAAATGCTGATGTCCAGTTCGATTTAGACTAAGCGGTGCAAATGTATACTGTACTGACTTTGTTTTATAAAAAAATGTTTAAGTATTTGTGTTGATATGAGCGCGTCAGTAAATCAAGGTGATTTGTTTAATTTAATTCACGACAATTATTACGATTGCTGTCATACTCTTTTATTGATAATCGAAATGGTATCGCTTGTAAGCGTGTGTGAGCAATGTCTTTCTCCAACTTTCGCTCAACAAGACCACTTAACAACGAGAGTAAAATCAGGAATTGAAACACCTCACAACCAATGCGCATCACACCACATCAACAAGTAATCCGATAGGACTACGAAGCACCACCTTAACGTGACGACGTCTAGAATAAATTTTAACACGCAATTAGCTGTGAGAAGATGACATGGCACCTTCTACCATAAACACCACACATTTATCAGTCCCGATGATACAACCACCAGACGAAGCAACGCACCTATAAGTATAACATTGTTGTCATCCTGAAATAAGTGAACACTTCTGGAACTTAAAAGGAATACGTTCATCTGAACACATTATAGCGCATTCACAACATCACTCTAGCTCGGAGTAATGGAAATGACTGAAAAAATATATCTTAGAAGCGCGAATATACACAATGCAACAGTTAACAGATGTACTCAATACGCTTGAGTCTCAAGCCACTCCATTCCATCCAGCCATCTCTCAGGATCCAACTGCATGGGGTCGAATGAGGAATTGTCGTCAGGACTCATTACATACGCTACATTCAGCCATCTCTCAGGATCAACCTGCAAAGGTTAGAAAGATGCATTTTTTTCAGGACTCATTGCAGCACTTTGAATTCTACATTTTGATTTCAATTCCCTATCATTGCGGATCTTCTGGTGCTTGTTTCGCGGTGATGACCGTGAACATGTCCTCTCCCTCGTAGAGCAATGAAATGGCTTCTAGCCCGAGTGTGTTTTCTTGTGAGTGTTAAGAGCTGACTTCCACGCAAATGCATTCCCACAAAGAGAGCACTTGAATGGCTTCTCGCCCGAGTGTGTTTTCTGGTGACTGTGAAGATTTTATTTCCGTGCAAATGCCTTCCCACAAACAGAGCACTTGAATGGCTTCTCATCCGTGTGTGTTTTCTGGTGACTGTAAAGAATAGATTTCCAAGCAAATGCCTTCCCACAAACAGAGCACTTGAATGGCTTCTCGCCCGTGTGTGTTTTCTGGTGATTGTTTAGAGTTGATTTCTCTGCAAATGCCTTCAAACAAACAGAGCACTTGAATGGCTTCTCGCCCGAGTGTGTTTTCTGGTGAGTGTGAAGATTTGATTTATCCGCAAATGCCTTTCCACAAATAGAGCAATTGAACGGCTTCTCACCCGAGTGTGTTTCCTGGTGAGTGTTAAGATGTGATTTCTGTGAAAATGTGTTCCCACACAAAGAGCAATTGAACGGCTTCTCGCCCGTGTGTGCGTGGCGCTGTGGAGAGTTTATCTGCTCCATGTGACTGATTCTTCAGAGCAGAGTAACAGTCGCGGGTGTTGTTGAGAGTTAAAGGCACCCTCTAAGCTGCGTGGATGTCTGTCTCAAATCGCCAAGAAGCAAACTCTCACTACCGTCTAACCGACACACAGGAACGTCTCGTATGTCGAGCTACACGCAACTACCAGTTTTATCCACTAACGAAGACACTTACTTGTTGATGCACGGCGTGTCGATGTCCCTGTAACCCGTCTGAAAAGGTCGCCACGAACTCTCCCAGTCGCCAGGCAATCGGGCTCGCCAGGCTGGGTCTCGCAGGAGAAGGGTAATCTTCAGAGAGAGGAGTTGCGCGTCTATCCTCAACGAAATCCCTCTCGAAATGGTCTTGAGGTCTGATTTTAAGCCCCTTATAACTCCCCTCTAGCATTCAAATCCTTTGTTCTCGTCTTGGATTATCATAGACTTTGCATTCAATTGTTAATTTTTACATTAATAATCCGCATATGTAGCAACATAGCTTAGCTAATCCGGCCATTGTAATTTAACCTTAATACATATGCATATCTCACTGCATAATTGTACGCTCCCGTTTAAATAAAGATCTACATATCCATGCATAATTCCGTGCTTCGTGTTAATTTGCCAATATTCACCCGACAATGTTCTTTAAACTGATGCAAGTTTAGAGGATTTAACATCGACATACAGTCTGAAGTATCAAAATGCTGATGTCCAGTTCGATTTAGACTAAGCGGTGCAAATGTATACTGTACTGACTTTGTTTTATAAAAAAATGTTTAAGTATTTGTGTTGATATGAGCGCGTCAGTAAATCAAGGTGATTTGTTTAATTTAATTCACGACAATTATTACGATTGCTGTCATACTCTTTTATTGATAATCGAAATGGTATCGCTTGTAAGCGTGTGTGAGCAATGTCTTTCTCCAACTTTCGCTCAACAAGACCACTTAACAACGAGAGTAAAATCAGGAATTGAAACACCTCACAACCAATGCGCATCACACCACATCAACAAGTAATCCGATAGGACTACGAAGCACCACCTTAACGTGACGACGTCTAGAATAAATTTTAACACGCAATTAGCTGTGAGAAGATGACATGGCACCTTCTACCATAAACACCACACATTTATCAGTCCCGATGATACAACCACCAGACGAAGCAACGCACCTATAAGTATAACATTGTTGTCATCCTGAAATAAGTGAACACTTCTGGAACTTAAAAGGAATACGTTCATCTGAACACATTATAGCGCATTCACAACATCACTCTAGCTCGGAGTAATGGAAATGACTGAAAAAATATATCTTAGAAGCGCGAATATACACAATGCAACAGTTAACAGATGTACTCAATACGCTTGAGTCTCAAGCCACTCCATTCCATCCAGCCATCTCTCAGGATCCAACTGCATGGGGTCGAATGAGGAATTGTCGTCAGGACTCATTACATACGCTACATTCAGCCATCTCTCAGGATCAACCTGCAAAGGTTAGAAAGATGCATTTTTTTCAGGACTCATTGCAGCACTTTGAATTCTACATTTTGATTTCAATTCCCTATCATTGCGGATCTTCTGGTGCTTGTTTCGCGGTGATGACCGTGAACATGTCCTCTCCCTCGTAGAGCAATGAAATGGCTTCTAGCCCGAGTGTGTTTTCTTGTGAGTGTTAAGAGCTGACTTCCACGCAAATGCATTCCCACAAAGAGAGCACTTGAATGGCTTCTCGCCCGAGTGTGTTTTCTGGTGACTGTGAAGATTTTATTTCCGTGCAAATGCCTTCCCACAAACAGAGCACTTGAATGGCTTCTCATCCGTGTGTGTTTTCTGGTGACTGTAAAGAATAGATTTCCAAGCAAATGCCTTCCACAAACAGAGCACTTGAATGGCTTCTCGCCCGTGTGTGTTTTCTGGTGATTGTTGAGTTGATTTCTCGCAAATGCCTTCACAAACAGAGCACTTGAATGGCTTCTCGCCCGAGTGTGTTTTCTGGTGAGTGTGAAGATTTGATTTATCCGCAAATGCCTTTCCACAAATAGAGCAATTGAACGGCTTCTCACCCGAGTGTGTTTCCTGGTGAGTGTTAAGATGTGATTTCTGTGAAAATGTGTTCCCACACAAAGAGCAATTGAACGGCTTCTCGCCCGTGTGTGCGTGGCGCTGTGGAGAGTTTATCTGCTCCATGTGACTGATTCTTCAGAGCAGAGTAACAGTCGCGGGTGTTGTTGAGAGTTAAAGGCACCCTCTAAGCTGCGTGGATGTCGTCTAAATAAAAATCCACACGAAGCAAACTCTCACTACCGTCTAACCGACACACAGGAACGTCTCGTATGTCGAGTCCTACCAGTTTATCCACTAACGAAGACACTTACTTGTTGATGCACGGCGTGTCGATGTCCCTGTAACCCGTCTGAAAGGTCGCCACGAACTCTCCCAGTCGCCAGGCAATCGGGCTCGCCAGGCTGGGTCTCGCAGGAGAAGGGTAATCTTCAGAGAGAGGAGTTGCGCGTCTATCCTCAACGAAATCCCTCTCGAAATGGTCTTGAGGTCTGATTTTAAGCCCCTTATAACTCCCCTCTAGCATTCAAATCCTTTGTTCTCGTCTTGGATTATCATAGACTTTGCATTCAATTGTTAATTTTTACATTAATAATCCGCATATGTAGCAACATAGCTTAGCTAATCCGGCCATTGTAATTTAACCTTAATACATATGCATATCTCACTGCATAATTGTACGCTCCCGTTTAAATAAAGATCTACATATCCATGCATAATTCCGTGCTTCGTGTTAATTTGCCAATATTCACCCGACAATGTTCTTTAAACTGATGCAAGTTTAGAGGATTTAACATCGACATACAGTCTGAAGTATCAAAATGCTGATGTCCAGTTCGATTTAGACTAAGCGGTGCAAATGTATACTGTACTGACTTTGTTTTATAAAAAAATGTTTAAGTATTTGTGTTGATATGAGCGCGTCAGTAAATCAAGGTGATTTGTTTAATTTAATTCACGACAATTATTACGATTGCTGTCATACTCTTTTATTGATAATCGAAATGGTATCGCTTGTAAGCGTGTGTGAGCAATGTCTTTCTCCAACTTTCGCTCAACAAGACCACTTAACAACGAGAGTAAAATCAGGAATTGAAACACCTCACAACCAATGCGCATCACACCACATCAACAAGTAATCCGATAGGACTACGAAGCACCACCTTAACGTGACGACGTCTAGAATAAATTTTAACACGCAATTAGCTGTGAGAAGATGACATGGCACCTTCTACCATAAACACCACACATTTATCAGTCCCGATGATACAACCACCAGACGAAGCAACGCACCTATAAGTATAACATTGTTGTCATCCTGAAATAAGTGAACACTTCTGGAACTTAAAAGGAATACGTTCATCTGAACACATTATAGCGCATTCACAACATCACTCTAGCTCGGAGTAATGGAAATGACTGAAAAAATATATCTTAGAAGCGCGAATATACACAATGCAACAGTTAACAGATGTACTCAATACGCTTGAGTCTCAAGCCACTCCATTCCATCCAGCCATCTCTCAGGATCCAACTGCATGGGGTCGAATGAGGAATTGTCGTCAGGACTCATTACATACGCTACATTCAGCCATCTCTCAGGATCAACCTGCAAAGGTTAGAAAGATGCATTTTTTTCAGGACTCATTGCAGCACTTTGAATTCTACATTTTGATTTCAATTCCCTATCATTGCGGATCTTCTGGTGCTTGTTTCGCGGTGATGACCGTGAACATGTCCTCTCCCTCGTAGAGCAATGAAATGGCTTCTAGCCCGAGTGTGTTTTCTTGTGAGTGTTAAGAGCTGACTTCCACGCAAATGCATTCCCACAAAGAGAGCACTTGAATGGCTTCTCGCCCGAGTGTGTTTTCTGGTGACTGTGAAGATTTTATTTCCGTGCAAATGCCTTCCCACAAACAGAGCACTTGAATGGCTTCTCATCCGTGTGTGTTTTCTGGTGACTGTAAAGAATAGATTTCCAAGCAAATGCCTTCCCACAAACAGAGCACTTGAATGGCTTCTCGCCCGTGTGTGTTTTCTGGTGATTGTTTAGAGTTGATTTCTCTGCAAATGCCTTCAACAAACAGAGCACTTGAATGGCTTCTCGCCCGAGTGTGTTTTCTGGTGAGTGTGAAGATTTGATTTATCCAAATGCCTTTCCACAAATAGAGCAATTGAACGGCTTCTCACCCGAGTGTGTTTCCTGGTGAGTGTTAAGATGTGATTTCTGTGAAAATGTGTTCCCACACAAAGAGCAATTGAACGGCTTCTCGCCCGTGTGTGCGTGGCGCTGTGGAGAGTTTATCTGCTCCATGTGACTGATTCTTCAGAGCAGAGTAACAGTCGCGGGTGTTGTTGAGAGTTAAAGGCACCCTCTAAGCTGCGTGGATGTTCTAAATAAAGAATCCACACTAGCGTCTAAACTCTCACGGAAGCTCTACCAGTTTTATCCACTAACGAAGACACTTACTTGTTGATGCACGGCGTGTCGATGTCCCTGTAACCAGTCTGAAAGGTCGCCACGAACTCTCCCAGTCGCCAGGCAATCGGCTCGCCAGGCTGGGTCTCGCAGGAGAAGGGTAATCTTCAGAGAGAGGAGTTGCGCGTCTATCCTCAACGAAATCCCTCTCGAAATGGTCTTGAGGTCTGATTTTAAGCCCCTTATAACTCCCCTCTAGCATTCAAATCCTTTGTTCTCGTCTTGGATTATCATAGACTTTGCATTCAATTGTTAATTTTTACATTAATAATCCGCATATGTAGCAACATAGCTTAGCTAATCCGGCCATTGTAATTTAACCTTAATACATATGCATATCTCACTGCATAATTGTACGCTCCCGTTTAAATAAAGATCTACATATCCATGCATAATTCCGTGCTTCGTGTTAATTTGCCAATATTCACCCGACAATGTTCTTTAAACTGATGCAAGTTTAGAGGATTTAACATCGACATACAGTCTGAAGTATCAAAATGCTGATGTCCAGTTCGATTTAGACTAAGCGGTGCAAATGTATACTGTACTGACTTTGTTTTATAAAAAAATGTTTAAGTATTTGTGTTGATATGAGCGCGTCAGTAAATCAAGGTGATTTGTTTAATTTAATTCACGACAATTATTACGATTGCTGTCATACTCTTTTATTGATAATCGAAATGGTATCGCTTGTAAGCGTGTGTGAGCAATGTCTTTCTCCAACTTTCGCTCAACAAGACCACTTAACAACGAGAGTAAAATCAGGAATTGAAACACCTCACAACCAATGCGCATCACACCACATCAACAAGTAATCCGATAGGACTACGAAGCACCACCTTAACGTGACGACGTCTAGAATAAATTTTAACACGCAATTAGCTGTGAGAAGATGACATGGCACCTTCTACCATAAACACCACACATTTATCAGTCCCGATGATACAACCACCAGACGAAGCAACGCACCTATAAGTATAACATTGTTGTCATCCTGAAATAAGTGAACACTTCTGGAACTTAAAAGGAATACGTTCATCTGAACACATTATAGCGCATTCACAACATCACTCTAGCTCGGAGTAATGGAAATGACTGAAAAAATATATCTTAGAAGCGCGAATATACACAATGCAACAGTTAACAGATGTACTCAATACGCTTGAGTCTCAAGCCACTCCATTCCATCCAGCCATCTCTCAGGATCCAACTGCATGGGGTCGAATGAGGAATTGTCGTCAGGACTCATTACATACGCTACATTCAGCCATCTCTCAGGATCAACCTGCAAAGGTTAGAAAGATGCATTTTTTTCAGGACTCATTGCAGCACTTTGAATTCTACATTTTGATTTCAATTCCCTATCATTGCGGATCTTCTGGTGCTTGTTTCGCGGTGATGACCGTGAACATGTCCTCTCCCTCGTAGAGCAATGAAATGGCTTCTAGCCCGAGTGTGTTTTCTTGTGAGTGTTAAGAGCTGACTTCCACGCAAATGCATTCCCACAAAGAGAGCACTTGAATGGCTTCTCGCCCGAGTGTGTTTTCTGGTGACTGTGAAGATTTTATTTCCGTGCAAATGCCTTCCCACAAACAGAGCACTTGAATGGCTTCTCATCCGTGTGTGTTTTCTGGTGACTGTAAAGAATAGATTTCCAAGCAAATGCCTTCCCACAAACAGAGCACTTGAATGGCTTCTCGCCCGTGTGTGTTTTCTGGTGATTGTTTAGAGTTGATTTCTCTGCAAATGCCTTCAAACAAACAGAGCACTTGAATGGCTTCTCGCCCGAGTGTGTTTTCTGGTGAGTGTGAAGATTTGATTTATCCGCAAATGCCTTTCCACAAATAGAGCAATTGAACGGCTTCTCACCCGAGTGTGTTTCCTGGTGAGTGTTAAGATGTGATTTCTGTGAAAATGTGTTCCCACACAAAGAGCAATTGAACGGCTTCTCGCCCGTGTGTGCGTGGCGCTGTGGAGAGTTTATCTGCTCCATGTGACTGATTCTTCAGAGCAGAGTAACAGTCGCGGGTGTTGTTGAGAGTTAAAGGCACCCTCTAAGCTGCGTGGATGTCTGTCTCAAATCGCCAAGAAGCAAACTCTCACTACCGTCTAACCGACACACAGGAACGTCTCGTATGTCGAGCTACACGCAACTACCAGTTTTATCCACTAACGAAGACACTTACTTGTTGATGCACGGCGTGTCGATGTCCCTGTAACCCGTCTGAAAAGGTCGCCACGAACTCTCCCAGTCGCCAGGCAATCGGGCTCGCCAGGCTGGGTCTCGCAGGAGAAGGGTAATCTTCAGAGAGAGGAGTTGCGCGTCTATCCTCAACGAAATCCCTCTCGAAATGGTCTTGAGGTCTGATTTTAAGCCCCTTATAACTCCCCTCTAGCATTCAAATCCTTTGTTCTCGTCTTGGATTATCATAGACTTTGCATTCAATTGTTAATTTTTACATTAATAATCCGCATATGTAGCAACATAGCTTAGCTAATCCGGCCATTGTAATTTAACCTTAATACATATGCATATCTCACTGCATAATTGTACGCTCCCGTTTAAATAAAGATCTACATATCCATGCATAATTCCGTGCTTCGTGTTAATTTGCCAATATTCACCCGACAATGTTCTTTAAACTGATGCAAGTTTAGAGGATTTAACATCGACATACAGTCTGAAGTATCAAAATGCTGATGTCCAGTTCGATTTAGACTAAGCGGTGCAAATGTATACTGTACTGACTTTGTTTTATAAAAAAATGTTTAAGTATTTGTGTTGATATGAGCGCGTCAGTAAATCAAGGTGATTTGTTTAATTTAATTCACGACAATTATTACGATTGCTGTCATACTCTTTTATTGATAATCGAAATGGTATCGCTTGTAAGCGTGTGTGAGCAATGTCTTTCTCCAACTTTCGCTCAACAAGACCACTTAACAACGAGAGTAAAATCAGGAATTGAAACACCTCACAACCAATGCGCATCACACCACATCAACAAGTAATCCGATAGGACTACGAAGCACCACCTTAACGTGACGACGTCTAGAATAAATTTTAACACGCAATTAGCTGTGAGAAGATGACATGGCACCTTCTACCATAAACACCACACATTTATCAGTCCCGATGATACAACCACCAGACGAAGCAACGCACCTATAAGTATAACATTGTTGTCATCCTGAAATAAGTGAACACTTCTGGAACTTAAAAGGAATACGTTCATCTGAACACATTATAGCGCATTCACAACATCACTCTAGCTCGGAGTAATGGAAATGACTGAAAAAATATATCTTAGAAGCGCGAATATACACAATGCAACAGTTAACAGATGTACTCAATACGCTTGAGTCTCAAGCCACTCCATTCCATCCAGCCATCTCTCAGGATCCAACTGCATGGGGTCGAATGAGGAATTGTCGTCAGGACTCATTACATACGCTACATTCAGCCATCTCTCAGGATCAACCTGCAAAGGTTAGAAAGATGCATTTTTTTCAGGACTCATTGCAGCACTTTGAATTCTACATTTTGATTTCAATTCCCTATCATTGCGGATCTTCTGGTGCTTGTTTCGCGGTGATGACCGTGAACATGTCCTCTCCCTCGTAGAGCAATGAAATGGCTTCTAGCCCGAGTGTGTTTTCTTGTGAGTGTTAAGAGCTGACTTCCACGCAAATGCATTCCCACAAAGAGAGCACTTGAATGGCTTCTCGCCCGAGTGTGTTTTCTGGTGACTGTGAAGATTTTATTTCCGTGCAAATGCCTTCCCACAAACAGAGCACTTGAATGGCTTCTCATCCGTGTGTGTTTTCTGGTGACTGTAAAGAATAGATTTCCAAGCAAATGCCTTCCCACAAACAGAGCACTTGAATGGCTTCTCGCCCGAGTGTGTTTTCTGGTGAGTGTGAAGATTTGATTTATCCACAAATGCCTTTCCACAAATAGAGCAATTGAACGGCTTCTCACCCGAGTGTGTTTCCTGGTGAGTGTTAAGATGTGATTTCTGTGAAAATGTGTTCCCACACAAAGAGCAATTGAACGGCTTCTCGCCCGTGTGTGCGTGGCGCTGTGGAGAGTTTATCTGCTCCATGTGACTGATTCTTCAGAGCAGAGTAACAGTCGCGGGTGTTGTTGAGAGTTAAAGGCACCCTCTAAGCTGCGTGGATGTCTAAATAAAATCCACACAAGCAAACTCTCACTGAAGTCTTACCAGTTTATCCACTAACGAAGACACTTACTTGTTGATGCACGGCGTGTCGATGTCCCTGTAACCAGTCTGAAGAGATCGCCACGAACTCTCCCAGTCGCCAGGCAATCGTGCTCGCCAGGCTGGGTCTCGCAGGAGAAGGGTAATCTGCAGAGCGAGGAGTTGCGCGTCTATCCTCAGCGAAATCCCTCTCGAAATGGTCTTGAGGTCTGATTTTAAGCCCCTTATAACTCCCCTCTAGCATTCAAATCCTTTGTTCTCGTCTTGGATTATCATAGACTTTGCATTCAATTGTTAATTTTTACATTAATAATCCGCATATGTAGCAACATAGCTTAGCTAATCCGGCCATTGTAATTTAACCTTAATACATATGCATATCTCACTGCATAATTGTACGCTCCCGTTTAAATAAAGATCTACATATCCATGCATAATTCCGTGCTTCGTGTTAATTTGCCAATATTCACCCGACAATGTTCTTTAAACTGATGCAAGTTTAGAGGATTTAACATCGACATACAGTCTGAAGTATCAAAATGCTGATGTCCAGTTCGATTTAGACTAAGCGGTGCAAATGTATACTGTACTGACTTTGTTTTATAAAAAAATGTTTAAGTATTTGTGTTGATATGAGCGCGTCAGTAAATCAAGGTGATTTGTTTAATTTAATTCACGACAATTATTACGATTGCTGTCATACTCTTTTATTGATAATCGAAATGGTATCGCTTGTAAGCGTGTGTGAGCAATGTCTTTCTCCAACTTTCGCTCAACAAGACCACTTAACAACGAGAGTAAAATCAGGAATTGAAACACCTCACAACCAATGCGCATCACACCACATCAACAAGTAATCCGATAGGACTACGAAGCACCACCTTAACGTGACGACGTCTAGAATAAATTTTAACACGCAATTAGCTGTGAGAAGATGACATGGCACCTTCTACCATAAACACCACACATTTATCAGTCCCGATGATACAACCACCAGACGAAGCAACGCACCTATAAGTATAACATTGTTGTCATCCTGAAATAAGTGAACACTTCTGGAACTTAAAAGGAATACGTTCATCTGAACACATTATAGCGCATTCACAACATCACTCTAGCTCGGAGTAATGGAAATGACTGAAAAAATATATCTTAGAAGCGCGAATATACACAATGCAACAGTTAACAGATGTACTCAATACGCTTGAGTCTCAAGCCACTCCATTCCATCCAGCCATCTCTCAGGATCCAACTGCATGGGGTCGAATGAGGAATTGTCGTCAGGACTCATTACATACGCTACATTCAGCCATCTCTCAGGATCAACCTGCAAAGGTTAGAAAGATGCATTTTTTTCAGGACTCATTGCAGCACTTTGAATTCTACATTTTGATTTCAATTCCCTATCATTGCGGATCTTCTGGTGCTTGTTTCGCGGTGATGACCGTGAACATGTCCTCTCCCTCGTAGAGCAATGAAATGGCTTCTAGCCCGAGTGTGTTTTCTTGTGAGTGTTAAGAGCTGACTTCCACGCAAATGCATTCCCACAAAGAGAGCACTTGAATGGCTTCTCGCCCGAGTGTGTTTTCTGGTGACTGTGAAGATTTTATTTCCGTGCAAATGCCTTCCCACAAACAGAGCACTTGAATGGCTTCTCATCCGTGTGTGTTTTCTGGTGACTGTAAAGAATAGATTTCCAAGCAAATGCCTTCCCACAAACAGAGCACTTGAATGGCTTCTCGCCCGTGTGTGTTTTCTGGTGATTGTTTAGAGTTGATTTCTCTGCAAATGCCTTCAAACAAACAGAGCACTTGAATGGCTTCTCGCCCGTGTGTGTTTTCTGGTGATTGTTTAGAGTTGATTTTCTGCAAATGCCTTCAAACAAACAGAGCACTTGAATGGCTTCTCGCCCGTGTGTGTTTTCTCGTGCCTGTGAAGATTTGATTTATCCGCAAATGCCTTTCCACAAACAGAGCACTTGAATGGCTTCTCGCCCGAGTGTGTTTTCTGGTGAGTGTGAAGATTTGATTTATCCACAAATGCCTTTCCACAAATAGAGCAATTGAACGGCTTCTCACCCGAGTGTGTTTCCTGGTGAGTGTTAAGATGTGATTTCTGTGAAAATGTGTTCCCACACAAAGAGCAATTGAACGGCTTCTCGCCCGTGTGTGCGTGGCGCTGTGGAGAGTTTATCTGCTCCATGTGACTGATTCTTCAGAGCAGAGTAACAGTCGCGGGTGTTGTTGAGAGTTAAAGGCACCCTCTAAGCTGCGTGGATGTCTGTCTCAAATCGCCAAGAAGCAAACTCTCACTGAACGTCTTACCAGTTTATCCACTAACGAAGACACTTACTTGTTGATGCACGGCGTGTCGATGTCCCTGTAACCCGTCTGAAAGGTCGCCACGAACTCTCCCAGTCGCCAGGCAATCGGGCTCGCCAGGCTGGGTCTCGCAGGAGAAGGGTAATCTTCAGAGAGAGGAGTTGCGCGTCTATCCTCAACGAAATCCCTCTCGAAATGGTCTTGAGGTCTGATTTTAAGCCCCTTATAACTCCCCTCTAGCATTCAAATCCTTTGTTCTCGTCTTGGATTATCATAGACTTTGCATTCAATTGTTAATTTTTACATTAATAATCCGCATATGTAGCAACATAGCTTAGCTAATCCGGCCATTGTAATTTAACCTTAATACATATGCATATCTCACTGCATAATTGTACGCTCCCGTTTAAATAAAGATCTACATATCCATGCATAATTCCGTGCTTCGTGTTAATTTGCCAATATTCACCCGACAATGTTCTTTAAACTGATGCAAGTTTAGAGGATTTAACATCGACATACAGTCTGAAGTATCAAAATGCTGATGTCCAGTTCGATTTAGACTAAGCGGTGCAAATGTATACTGTACTGACTTTGTTTTATAAAAAAATGTTTAAGTATTTGTGTTGATATGAGCGCGTCAGTAAATCAAGGTGATTTGTTTAATTTAATTCACGACAATTATTACGATTGCTGTCATACTCTTTTATTGATAATCGAAATGGTATCGCTTGTAAGCGTGTGTGAGCAATGTCTTTCTCCAACTTTCGCTCAACAAGACCACTTAACAACGAGAGTAAAATCAGGAATTGAAACACCTCACAACCAATGCGCATCACACCACATCAACAAGTAATCCGATAGGACTACGAAGCACCACCTTAACGTGACGACGTCTAGAATAAATTTTAACACGCAATTAGCTGTGAGAAGATGACATGGCACCTTCTACCATAAACACCACACATTTATCAGTCCCGATGATACAACCACCAGACGAAGCAACGCACCTATAAGTATAACATTGTTGTCATCCTGAAATAAGTGAACACTTCTGGAACTTAAAAGGAATACGTTCATCTGAACACATTATAGCGCATTCACAACATCACTCTAGCTCGGAGTAATGGAAATGACTGAAAAAATATATCTTAGAAGCGCGAATATACACAATGCAACAGTTAACAGATGTACTCAATACGCTTGAGTCTCAAGCCACTCCATTCCATCCAGCCATCTCTCAGGATCCAACTGCATGGGGTCGAATGAGGAATTGTCGTCAGGACTCATTACATACGCTACATTCAGCCATCTCTCAGGATCAACCTGCAAAGGTTAGAAAGATGCATTTTTTTCAGGACTCATTGCAGCACTTTGAATTCTACATTTTGATTTCAATTCCCTATCATTGCGGATCTTCTGGTGCTTGTTTCGCGGTGATGACCGTGAACATGTCCTCTCCTCGTAGAGCAATGAAATGGCTTCTAGCCCGAGTGTGTTTTCTTGTGAGTGTTAAGAGCTGACTTCCACGCAAATGCATTCCCACAAAGAGAGCACTTGAATGGCTTCTCGCCCGAGTGTGTTTTCTGGTGACTGTGAAGATTTTATTTCCGTGCAAATGCCTTCCCACAAACAGAGCACTTGAATGGCTTCTCATCCGTGTGTGTTTTCTGGTGACTGTAAAGAATAGATTTCCAAGCAAATGCCTTCCCACAAACAGAGCACTTGAATGGCTTCTCGCCCGTGTGTGTTTTCTGGTGATTGTTTAGAGTTGATTTCTCTGCAAATGCCTTCAAACAAACAGAGCACTTGAATGGCTTCTCGCCCGTGTGTGTTTTCTGGTGATGTTAGAGTGATTTCTTGCAAATGTTCACAAAAGAGCAATTGAATGGCTTCTCGCCCGTGTGTGTTTTCTCGTGCCTGTGAAGATTTGATTTATCCGCAAATGCCTTTCCACAAACAGAGCACTTGAATGGCTTCTCGCCCGAGTGTGTTTTCTGGTGAGTGTGAAGATTTGATTTATCCACAAATGCCTTTCCACAAATAGAGCAATTGAACGGCTTCTCACCCGAGTGTGTTTCCTGGTGAGTGTTAAGATGTGATTTCTGTGAAAATGTGTTCCCACACAAAGAGCAATTGAACGGCTTCTCGCCCGTGTGTGCGTGGCGCTGTGGAGAGTTTATCTGCTCCATGTGACTGATTCTTCAGAGCAGAGTAACAGTCGCGGGTGTTGTTGAGAGTTAAAGGCACCCTCTAAGCTGCGTGGATGTCTCAAATCGCCAAGAAACAATCCACACACACAAACTCTCACGAACTACCAGTTTATCCACTAACGAAGACACTTACTTGTTGATGCACGGCGTGTCGATGTCCCTGTAACCCGTCTGAAAGGTCGCCACGAACTCTCCCAGTCGCCAGGCAATCGGGCTCGCCAGGCTGGGTCTCGCAGGAGAAGGGTAATCTTCAGAGAGAGGAGTTGCGCGTCTATCCTCAACGAAATCCCTCTCGAAATGGTCTTGAGGTCTGATTTTAAGCCCCTTATAACTCCCCTCTAGCATTCAAATCCTTTGTTCTCGTCTTGGATTATCATAGACTTTGCATTCAATTGTTAATTTTTACATTAATAATCCGCATATGTAGCAACATAGCTTAGCTAATCCGGCCATTGTAATTTAACCTTAATACATATGCATATCTCACTGCATAATTGTACGCTCCCGTTTAAATAAAGATCTACATATCCATGCATAATTCCGTGCTTCGTGTTAATTTGCCAATATTCACCCGACAATGTTCTTTAAACTGATGCAAGTTTAGAGGATTTAACATCGACATACAGTCTGAAGTATCAAAATGCTGATGTCCAGTTCGATTTAGACTAAGCGGTGCAAATGTATACTGTACTGACTTTGTTTTATAAAAAAATGTTTAAGTATTTGTGTTGATATGAGCGCGTCAGTAAATCAAGGTGATTTGTTTAATTTAATTCACGACAATTATTACGATTGCTGTCATACTCTTTTATTGATAATCGAAATGGTATCGCTTGTAAGCGTGTGTGAGCAATGTCTTTCTCCAACTTTCGCTCAACAAGACCACTTAACAACGAGAGTAAAATCAGGAATTGAAACACCTCACAACCAATGCGCATCACACCACATCAACAAGTAATCCGATAGGACTACGAAGCACCACCTTAACGTGACGACGTCTAGAATAAATTTTAACACGCAATTAGCTGTGAGAAGATGACATGGCACCTTCTACCATAAACACCACACATTTATCAGTCCCGATGATACAACCACCAGACGAAGCAACGCACCTATAAGTATAACATTGTTGTCATCCTGAAATAAGTGAACACTTCTGGAACTTAAAAGGAATACGTTCATCTGAACACATTATAGCGCATTCACAACATCACTCTAGCTCGGAGTAATGGAAATGACTGAAAAAATATATCTTAGAAGCGCGAATATACACAATGCAACAGTTAACAGATGTACTCAATACGCTTGAGTCTCAAGCCACTCCATTCCATCCAGCCATCTCTCAGGATCCAACTGCATGGGGTCGAATGAGGAATTGTCGTCAGGACTCATTACATACGCTACATTCAGCCATCTCTCAGGATCAACCTGCAAAGGTTAGAAAGATGCATTTTTTTCAGGACTCATTGCAGCACTTTGAATTCTACATTTTGATTTCAATTCCCTATCATTGCGGATCTTCTGGTGCTTGTTTCGCGGTGATGACCGTGAACATGTCCTCTCCCTCGTAGAGCAATGAAATGGCTTCTAGCCCGAGTGTGTTTTCTTGTGAGTGTTAAGAGCTGACTTCCACGCAAATGCATTCCCACAAAGAGAGCACTTGAATGGCTTCTCGCCCGAGTGTGTTTTCTGGTGACTGTGAAGATTTTATTTCCGTGCAAATGCCTTCCCACAAACAGAGCACTTGAATGGCTTCTCATCCGTGTGTGTTTTCTGGTGACTGTAAAGAATAGATTTCCAAGCAAATGCCTTCCCACAAACAGAGCACTTGAATGGCTTCTCGCCCGTGTGTGTTTTCTGGTGATTGTTTAGAGTTGATTTCTCTGCAAATGCCTTCAAACAAACAGAGCACTTGAATGGCTTCTCGCCCGAGTGTGTTTTCTGGTGAGTGTGAAGATTTGATTTATCCGCAAATGCCTTTCCACAAATAGAGCAATTGAACGGCTTCTCACCCGAGTGTGTTTCCTGGTGAGTGTTAAGATGTGATTTCTGTGAAAATGTGTTCCCACACAAAGAGCAATTGAACGGCTTCTCGCCCGTGTGTGCGTGGCGCTGTGGAGAGTTTATCTGCTCCATGTGACTGATTCTTCAGAGCAGAGTAACAGTCGCGGGTGTTGTTGAGAGTTAAAGGCACCCTCTAAGCTGCGTGGATGTCTGTCTCAAATCGCCAAGAAGCAAACTCTCACTACCGTCTAACCGACACACAGGAACGTCTCGTATGTCGAGCTACACGCAACTACCAGTTTTATCCACTAACGAAGACACTTACTTGTTGATGCACGGCGTGTCGATGTCCCTGTAACCCGTCTGAAAAGGTCGCCACGAACTCTCCCAGTCGCCAGGCAATCGGGCTCGCCAGGCTGGGTCTCGCAGGAGAAGGGTAATCTTCAGAGAGAGGAGTTGCGCGTCTATCCTCAACGAAATCCCTCTCGAAATGGTCTTGAGGTCTGATTTTAAGCCCCTTATAACTCCCCTCTAGCATTCAAATCCTTTGTTCTCGTCTTGGATTATCATAGACTTTGCATTCAATTGTTAATTTTTACATTAATAATCCGCATATGTAGCAACATAGCTTAGCTAATCCGGCCATTGTAATTTAACCTTAATACATATGCATATCTCACTGCATAATTGTACGCTCCCGTTTAAATAAAGATCTACATATCCATGCATAATTCCGTGCTTCGTGTTAATTTGCCAATATTCACCCGACAATGTTCTTTAAACTGATGCAAGTTTAGAGGATTTAACATCGACATACAGTCTGAAGTATCAAAATGCTGATGTCCAGTTCGATTTAGACTAAGCGGTGCAAATGTATACTGTACTGACTTTGTTTTATAAAAAAATGTTTAAGTATTTGTGTTGATATGAGCGCGTCAGTAAATCAAGGTGATTTGTTTAATTTAATTCACGACAATTATTACGATTGCTGTCATACTCTTTTATTGATAATCGAAATGGTATCGCTTGTAAGCGTGTGTGAGCAATGTCTTTCTCCAACTTTCGCTCAACAAGACCACTTAACAACGAGAGTAAAATCAGGAATTGAAACACCTCACAACCAATGCGCATCACACCACATCAACAAGTAATCCGATAGGACTACGAAGCACCACCTTAACGTGACGACGTCTAGAATAAATTTTAACACGCAATTAGCTGTGAGAAGATGACATGGCACCTTCTACCATAAACACCACACATTTATCAGTCCCGATGATACAACCACCAGACGAAGCAACGCACCTATAAGTATAACATTGTTGTCATCCTGAAATAAGTGAACACTTCTGGAACTTAAAAGGAATACGTTCATCTGAACACATTATAGCGCATTCACAACATCACTCTAGCTCGGAGTAATGGAAATGACTGAAAAAATATATCTTAGAAGCGCGAATATACACAATGCAACAGTTAACAGATGTACTCAATACGCTTGAGTCTCAAGCCACTCCATTCCATCCAGCCATCTCTCAGGATCCAACTGCATGGGGTCGAATGAGGAATTGTCGTCAGGACTCATTACATACGCTACATTCAGCCATCTCTCAGGATCAACCTGCAAAGGTTAGAAAGATGCATTTTTTTCAGGACTCATTGCAGCACTTTGAATTCTACATTTTGATTTCAATTCCCTATCATTGCGGATCTTCTGGTGCTTGTTTCGCGGTGATGACCGTGAACATGTCCTCTCCCTCGTAGAGCAATGAAATGGCTTCTAGCCCGAGTGTGTTTTCTTGTGAGTGTTAAGAGCTGACTTCCACGCAAATGCATTCCCACAAAGAGAGCACTTGAATGGCTTCTCGCCCGAGTGTGTTTTCTGGTGACTGTGAAGATTTTATTTCCGTGCAAATGCCTTCCCACAAACAGAGCACTTGAATGGCTTCTCATCCGTGTGTGTTTTCTGGTGACTGTAAAGAATAGATTTCCAAGCAAATGCCTTCCCACAAACAGAGCACTTGAATGGCTTCTCGCCCGTGTGTGTTTTCTGGTGATTGTTTAGAGTTGATTTCTCTGCAAATGCCTTCAAACAAACAGAGCACTTGAATGGCTTCTCGCCCGAGTGTGTTTTCTGGTGAGTGTGAAGATTTGATTTATCCGCAAATGCCTTTCCACAAATAGAGCAATTGAACGGCTTCTCACCCGAGTGTGTTTCCTGGTGAGTGTTAAGATGTGATTTCTGTGAAAATGTGTTCCCACACAAAGAGCAATTGAACGGCTTCTCGCCCGTGTGTGCGTGGCGCTGTGGAGAGTTTATCTGCTCCATGTGACTGATTCTTCAGAGCAGAGTAACAGTCGCGGGTGTTGTTGAGAGTTAAAGGCACCCTCTAAGCTGCGTGGATGTCTGTCTCAAATCGCCAAGAAGCAAACTCTCACTACCGTCTAACCGACACACAGGAACGTCTCGTATGTCGAGCTACACGCAACTACCAGTTTTATCCACTAACGAAGACACTTACTTGTTGATGCACGGCGTGTCGATGTCCCTGTAACCCGTCTGAAAAGGTCGCCACGAACTCTCCCAGTCGCCAGGCAATCGGGCTCGCCAGGCTGGGTCTCGCAGGAGAAGGGTAATCTTCAGAGAGAGGAGTTGCGCGTCTATCCTCAACGAAATCCCTCTCGAAATGGTCTTGAGGTCTGATTTTAAGCCCCTTATAACTCCCCTCTAGCATTCAAATCCTTTGTTCTCGTCTTGGATTATCATAGACTTTGCATTCAATTGTTAATTTTTACATTAATAATCCGCATATGTAGCAACATAGCTTAGCTAATCCGGCCATTGTAATTTAACCTTAATACATATGCATATCTCACTGCATAATTGTACGCTCCCGTTTAAATAAAGATCTACATATCCATGCATAATTCCGTGCTTCGTGTTAATTTGCCAATATTCACCCGACAATGTTCTTTAAACTGATGCAAGTTTAGAGGATTTAACATCGACATACAGTCTGAAGTATCAAAATGCTGATGTCCAGTTCGATTTAGACTAAGCGGTGCAAATGTATACTGTACTGACTTTGTTTTATAAAAAAATGTTTAAGTATTTGTGTTGATATGAGCGCGTCAGTAAATCAAGGTGATTTGTTTAATTTAATTCACGACAATTATTACGATTGCTGTCATACTCTTTTATTGATAATCGAAATGGTATCGCTTGTAAGCGTGTGTGAGCAATGTCTTTCTCCAACTTTCGCTCAACAAGACCACTTAACAACGAGAGTAAAATCAGGAATTGAAACACCTCACAACCAATGCGCATCACACCACATCAACAAGTAATCCGATAGGACTACGAAGCACCACCTTAACGTGACGACGTCTAGAATAAATTTTAACACGCAATTAGCTGTGAGAAGATGACATGGCACCTTCTACCATAAACACCACACATTTATCAGTCCCGATGATACAACCACCAGACGAAGCAACGCACCTATAAGTATAACATTGTTGTCATCCTGAAATAAGTGAACACTTCTGGAACTTAAAAGGAATACGTTCATCTGAACACATTATAGCGCATTCACAACATCACTCTAGCTCGGAGTAATGGAAATGACTGAAAAAATATATCTTAGAAGCGCGAATATACACAATGCAACAGTTAACAGATGTACTCAATACGCTTGAGTCTCAAGCCACTCCATTCCATCCAGCCATCTCTCAGGATCCAACTGCATGGGGTCGAATGAGGAATTGTCGTCAGGACTCATTACATACGCTACATTCAGCCATCTCTCAGGATCAACCTGCAAAGGTTAGAAAGATGCATTTTTTTCAGGACTCATTGCAGCACTTTGAATTCTACATTTTGATTTCAATTCCCTATCATTGCGGATCTTCTGGTGCTTGTTTCGCGGTGATGACCGTGAACATGTCCTCTCCCTCGTAGAGCAATGAAATGGCTTCTAGCCCGAGTGTGTTTTCTTGTGAGTGTTAAGAGCTGACTTCCACGCAAATGCATTCCCACAAAGAGAGCACTTGAATGGCTTCTCGCCCGAGTGTGTTTTCTGGTGACTGTGAAGATTTTATTTCCGTGCAAATGCCTTCCCACAAACAGAGCACTTGAATGGCTTCTCATCCGTGTGTGTTTTCTGGTGACTGTAAAGAATAGATTTCCAAGCAAATGCCTTCCCACAAACAGAGCACTTGAATGGCTTCTCGCCCGTGTGTGTTTTCTGGTGATTGTTTAGAGTTGATTTCTCTGCAAATGCCTTCAAACAAACAGAGCACTTGAATGGCTTCTCGCCCGAGTGTGTTTTCTGGTGAGTGTGAAGATTTGATTTATCCGCAAATGCCTTTCCACAAATAGAGCAATTGAACGGCTTCTCACCCGAGTGTGTTTCCTGGTGAGTGTTAAGATGTGATTTCTGTGAAAATGTGTTCCCACACAAAGAGCAATTGAACGGCTTCTCGCCCGTGTGTGCGTGGCGCTGTGGAGAGTTTATCTGCTCCATGTGACTGATTCTTCAGAGCAGAGTAACAGTCGCGGGTGTTGTTGAGAGTTAAAGGCACCCTCTAAGCTGCGTGGATGTCTGTCTCAAATCGCCAAGAAGCAAACTCTCACTACCGTCTAACCGACACACAGGAACGTCTCGTATGTCGAGCTACACGCAACTACCAGTTTTATCCACTAACGAAGACACTTACTTGTTGATGCACGGCGTGTCGATGTCCCTGTAACCCGTCTGAAAAGGTCGCCACGAACTCTCCCAGTCGCCAGGCAATCGGGCTCGCCAGGCTGGGTCTCGCAGGAGAAGGGTAATCTTCAGAGAGAGGAGTTGCGCGTCTATCCTCAACGAAATCCCTCTCGAAATGGTCTTGAGGTCTGATTTTAAGCCCCTTATAACTCCCCTCTAGCATTCAAATCCTTTGTTCTCGTCTTGGATTATCATAGACTTTGCATTCAATTGTTAATTTTTACATTAATAATCCGCATATGTAGCAACATAGCTTAGCTAATCCGGCCATTGTAATTTAACCTTAATACATATGCATATCTCACTGCATAATTGTACGCTCCCGTTTAAATAAAGATCTACATATCCATGCATAATTCCGTGCTTCGTGTTAATTTGCCAATATTCACCCGACAATGTTCTTTAAACTGATGCAAGTTTAGAGGATTTAACATCGACATACAGTCTGAAGTATCAAAATGCTGATGTCCAGTTCGATTTAGACTAAGCGGTGCAAATGTATACTGTACTGACTTTGTTTTATAAAAAAATGTTTAAGTATTTGTGTTGATATGAGCGCGTCAGTAAATCAAGGTGATTTGTTTAATTTAATTCACGACAATTATTACGATTGCTGTCATACTCTTTTATTGATAATCGAAATGGTATCGCTTGTAAGCGTGTGTGAGCAATGTCTTTCTCCAACTTTCGCTCAACAAGACCACTTAACAACGAGAGTAAAATCAGGAATTGAAACACCTCACAACCAATGCGCATCACACCACATCAACAAGTAATCCGATAGGACTACGAAGCACCACCTTAACGTGACGACGTCTAGAATAAATTTTAACACGCAATTAGCTGTGAGAAGATGACATGGCACCTTCTACCATAAACACCACACATTTATCAGTCCCGATGATACAACCACCAGACGAAGCAACGCACCTATAAGTATAACATTGTTGTCATCCTGAAATAAGTGAACACTTCTGGAACTTAAAAGGAATACGTTCATCTGAACACATTATAGCGCATTCACAACATCACTCTAGCTCGGAGTAATGGAAATGACTGAAAAAATATATCTTAGAAGCGCGAATATACACAATGCAACAGTTAACAGATGTACTCAATACGCTTGAGTCTCAAGCCACTCCATTCCATCCAGCCATCTCTCAGGATCCAACTGCATGGGGTCGAATGAGGAATTGTCGTCAGGACTCATTACATACGCTACATTCAGCCATCTCTCAGGATCAACCTGCAAAGGTTAGAAAGATGCATTTTTTTCAGGACTCATTGCAGCACTTTGAATTCTACATTTTGATTTCAATTCCCTATCATTGCGGATCTTCTGGTGCTTGTTTCGCGGTGATGACCGTGAACATGTCCTCTCCCTCGTAGAGCAATGAAATGGCTTCTAGCCCGAGTGTGTTTTCTTGTGAGTGTTAAGAGCTGACTTCCACGCAAATGCATTCCCACAAAGAGAGCACTTGAATGGCTTCTCGCCCGAGTGTGTTTTCTGGTGACTGTGAAGATTTTATTTCCGTGCAAATGCCTTCCCACAAACAGAGCACTTGAATGGCTTCTCATCCGTGTGTGTTTTCTGGTGACTGTAAAGAATAGATTTCCAAGCAAATGCCTTCCCACAAACAGAGCACTTGAATGGCTTCTCGCCCGTGTGTGTTTTCTGGTGATTGTTTAGAGTTGATTTCTCTGCAAATGCCTTCAAACAAACAGAGCACTTGAATGGCTTCTCGCCCGAGTGTGTTTTCTGGTGAGTGTGAAGATTTGATTTATCCGCAAATGCCTTTCCACAAATAGAGCAATTGAACGGCTTCTCACCCGAGTGTGTTTCCTGGTGAGTGTTAAGATGTGATTTCTGTGAAAATGTGTTCCCACACAAAGAGCAATTGAACGGCTTCTCGCCCGTGTGTGCGTGGCGCTGTGGAGAGTTTATCTGCTCCATGTGACTGATTCTTCAGAGCAGAGTAACAGTCGCGGGTGTTGTTGAGAGTTAAAGGCACCCTCTAAGCTGCGTGGATGTCTGTCTCAAATCGCCAAGAAGCAAACTCTCACTACCGTCTAACCGACACACAGGAACGTCTCGTATGTCGAGCTACACGCAACTACCAGTTTTATCCACTAACGAAGACACTTACTTGTTGATGCACGGCGTGTCGATGTCCCTGTAACCCGTCTGAAAAGGTCGCCACGAACTCTCCCAGTCGCCAGGCAATCGGGCTCGCCAGGCTGGGTCTCGCAGGAGAAGGGTAATCTTCAGAGAGAGGAGTTGCGCGTCTATCCTCAACGAAATCCCTCTCGAAATGGTCTTGAGGTCTGATTTTAAGCCCCTTATAACTCCCCTCTAGCATTCAAATCCTTTGTTCTCGTCTTGGATTATCATAGACTTTGCATTCAATTGTTAATTTTTACATTAATAATCCGCATATGTAGCAACATAGCTTAGCTAATCCGGCCATTGTAATTTAACCTTAATACATATGCATATCTCACTGCATAATTGTACGCTCCCGTTTAAATAAAGATCTACATATCCATGCATAATTCCGTGCTTCGTGTTAATTTGCCAATATTCACCCGACAATGTTCTTTAAACTGATGCAAGTTTAGAGGATTTAACATCGACATACAGTCTGAAGTATCAAAATGCTGATGTCCAGTTCGATTTAGACTAAGCGGTGCAAATGTATACTGTACTGACTTTGTTTTATAAAAAAATGTTTAAGTATTTGTGTTGATATGAGCGCGTCAGTAAATCAAGGTGATTTGTTTAATTTAATTCACGACAATTATTACGATTGCTGTCATACTCTTTTATTGATAATCGAAATGGTATCGCTTGTAAGCGTGTGTGAGCAATGTCTTTCTCCAACTTTCGCTCAACAAGACCACTTAACAACGAGAGTAAAATCAGGAATTGAAACACCTCACAACCAATGCGCATCACACCACATCAACAAGTAATCCGATAGGACTACGAAGCACCACCTTAACGTGACGACGTCTAGAATAAATTTTAACACGCAATTAGCTGTGAGAAGATGACATGGCACCTTCTACCATAAACACCACACATTTATCAGTCCCGATGATACAACCACCAGACGAAGCAACGCACCTATAAGTATAACATTGTTGTCATCCTGAAATAAGTGAACACTTCTGGAACTTAAAAGGAATACGTTCATCTGAACACATTATAGCGCATTCACAACATCACTCTAGCTCGGAGTAATGGAAATGACTGAAAAAATATATCTTAGAAGCGCGAATATACACAATGCAACAGTTAACAGATGTACTCAATACGCTTGAGTCTCAAGCCACTCCATTCCATCCAGCCATCTCTCAGGATCCAACTGCATGGGGTCGAATGAGGAATTGTCGTCAGGACTCATTACATACGCTACATTCAGCCATCTCTCAGGATCAACCTGCAAAGGTTAGAAAGATGCATTTTTTTCAGGACTCATTGCAGCACTTTGAATTCTACATTTTGATTTCAATTCCCTATCATTGCGGATCTTCTGGTGCTTGTTTCGCGGTGATGACCGTGAACATGTCCTCTCCCTCGTAGAGCAATGAAATGGCTTCTAGCCCGAGTGTGTTTTCTTGTGAGTGTTAAGAGCTGACTTCCACGCAAATGCATTCCCACAAAGAGAGCACTTGAATGGCTTCTCGCCCGAGTGTGTTTTCTGGTGACTGTGAAGATTTTATTTCCGTGCAAATGCCTTCCCACAAACAGAGCACTTGAATGGCTTCTCATCCGTGTGTGTTTTCTGGTGACTGTAAAGAATAGATTTCCAAGCAAATGCCTTCCCACAAACAGAGCACTTGAATGGCTTCTCGCCCGTGTGTGTTTTCTGGTGATTGTTTAGAGTTGATTTCTCTGCAAATGCCTTCAAACAAACAGAGCACTTGAATGGCTTCTCGCCCGAGTGTGTTTTCTGGTGAGTGTGAAGATTTGATTTATCCGCAAATGCCTTTCCACAAATAGAGCAATTGAACGGCTTCTCACCCGAGTGTGTTTCCTGGTGAGTGTTAAGATGTGATTTCTGTGAAAATGTGTTCCCACACAAAGAGCAATTGAACGGCTTCTCGCCCGTGTGTGCGTGGCGCTGTGGAGAGTTTATCTGCTCCATGTGACTGATTCTTCAGAGCAGAGTAACAGTCGCGGGTGTTGTTGAGAGTTAAAGGCACCCTCTAAGCTGCGTGGATGTCTGTCTCAAATCGCCAAGAAGCAAACTCTCACTACCGTCTAACCGACACACAGGAACGTCTCGTATGTCGAGCTACACGCAACTACCAGTTTTATCCACTAACGAAGACACTTACTTGTTGATGCACGGCGTGTCGATGTCCCTGTAACCCGTCTGAAAAGGTCGCCACGAACTCTCCCAGTCGCCAGGCAATCGGGCTCGCCAGGCTGGGTCTCGCAGGAGAAGGGTAATCTTCAGAGAGAGGAGTTGCGCGTCTATCCTCAACGAAATCCCTCTCGAAATGGTCTTGAGGTCTGATTTTAAGCCCCTTATAACTCCCCTCTAGCATTCAAATCCTTTGTTCTCGTCTTGGATTATCATAGACTTTGCATTCAATTGTTAATTTTTACATTAATAATCCGCATATGTAGCAACATAGCTTAGCTAATCCGGCCATTGTAATTTAACCTTAATACATATGCATATCTCACTGCATAATTGTACGCTCCCGTTTAAATAAAGATCTACATATCCATGCATAATTCCGTGCTTCGTGTTAATTTGCCAATATTCACCCGACAATGTTCTTTAAACTGATGCAAGTTTAGAGGATTTAACATCGACATACAGTCTGAAGTATCAAAATGCTGATGTCCAGTTCGATTTAGACTAAGAGGTGCAAATGTATACTGTACTGACTTTGTTTTATAAAAAAATGTTTAAGTATTTGTGTTGATATGAGCGCGTCAGTAAATCAAGGTGATTTGTTTAATTTAATTCACGACAATTATTACGATTGCTGTCATACTCTTTTATTGATAATCGAAATGGTATCGCTTGTAAGCGTGTGTGAGCAATGTCTTTCTCCAACTTTCGCTCAACAAGACCACTTAACAACGAGAGTAAAATCAGGAATTGAAACACCTCACAACCAATGCGCATCACACCACATCAACAAGTAATCCGATAGGACTACGAAGCACCACCTTAACGTGACGACGTCTAGAATAAATTTTAACACGCAATTAGCTGTGAGAAGATGACATGGCACCTTCTACCATAAACACCACACATTTATCAGTCCCGATGATACAACCACCAGACGAAGCAACGCACCTATAAGTATAACATTGTTGTCATCCTGAAATAAGTGAACACTTCTGGAACTTAAAAGGAATACGTTCATCTGAACACATTATAGCGCATTCACAACATCACTCTAGCTCGGAGTAATGGAAATGACTGAAAAAATATATCTTAGAAGCGCGAATATACACAATGCAACAGTTAACAGATGTACTCAATACGCTTGAGTCTCAAGCCACTCCATTCCATCCAGCCATCTCTCAGGATCCAACTGCATGGGGTCGAATGAGGAATTGTCGTCAGGACTCATTACATACGCTACATTCAGCCATCTCTCAGGATCAACCTGCAAAGGTTAGAAAGATGCATTTTTTTCAGGACTCATTGCAGCACTTTGAATTCTACATTTTGATTTCAATTCCCTATCATTGCGGATCTTCTGGTGCTTGTTTCGCGGTGATGACCGTGAACATGTCCTCTCCCTCGTAGAGCAATGAAATGGCTTCTAGCCCGAGTGTGTTTTCTTGTGAGTGTTAAGAGCTGACTTCCACGCAAATGCATTCCCACAAAGAGAGCACTTGAATGGCTTCTCGCCCGAGTGTGTTTTCTGGTGAGTGTGAAGATTTGATTTATCCGCAAATGCCTTTCCACAAATAGAGCAATTGAACGGCTTCTCACCCGAGTGTGTTTCCTGGTGAGTGTTAAGATGTGATTTCTGTGAAAATGTGTTCCCACACAAAGAGCAATTGAACGGCTTCTCGCCCGTGTGTGCGTGGCGCTGTGGAGAGTTTATCTGCTCCATGTGACTGATTCTTCAGAGCAGAGTAACAGTCGCGGGTGTTGTTGAGAGTTAAAGGCACCCTCTAAGCTGCGTGGATGTCTGTCTCAAATCGCCAAGAAGCAAACTCTCACTACCGTCTAACCGACACACAGGAACGTCTCGTATGTCGAGCTACACGCAACTACCAGTTTTATCCACTAACGAAGACACTTACTTGTTGATGCACGGCGTGTCCATGTCCCTGTAACCCGTCTGAAGAGGTCGCCACGAACTCTCCCAGTCGCCAGGCAATCGGGCTCGCCAGGCTGGGTCTCGCAGGAGAAGGGTAATCTGCAGAGAGAGGAGTTGCGCGTCTATCCTCAACGAAATCCCTCTCGAAATGGTCTTGAGGTCTGATCTTAAGCCCCTTATAACTCCCCTCTAGCATTCAAATCCTTTGTTCTCGTCTTGGATTATCATAGACTTTGCATTCAATTGTTAATTTTTACATTAATAATCCGCATATGTAGCAACATAGCTTAGCTAATCCGGCCATTGTAATTTAACCTTAATACATATGTACATCTCACTGCATAATTGTACGCATAATTCAGTGCTTCCTGTGAATCTGCTAATATTCACCCGGCTATGTCCTGTAAACTGCTGCAGGTTTAGAAGATTTAACAGCGACATACAGTTCGAAGTATAGAAATGAAGATGTCGAGTTTGATTTGGACTAAGAGGTGCAAGTTTATACTGTGCTGAACCTGTTTAATAAACCTATTTAAGGACATTCGTGTTGAACATGGTGCTTCTAACAAACAAGTGTGTTATATAATAATTTACGTCAAACTTTGAATAATCAACTGAATGGTTTAGCTTAAAAGCGTGGTTCATAATAACGTTACGCAAAAAAAACAATCGTCATCTTATAGTCTGTAACATACGACCTTCGGTGTGTATATACACCAGTGTGTATGTGTTCAATATTTTGCACGTGTTTAAAATTTGCGACGTGTTTTTTTGCTAATTGCATTGAGTATTGAGGGGTTACCAGCCCCTCGCTCCCGTCCAAAGACCTCGTGGGCCACTGTGGTGGCTATGAGCCTTCCCTCCGGGACATTTCTCACATCCACCACAGCGTTACCGTCCAACACCGTCAATGAAGGAAGGGGGTTGTTTTTGCAAAACTTTACTCGTGGCAGGGGATTGGCAAACAACAGGGAGTGCCTCCTTCTGATAAACAAAAAACGAATGAAGGGGGCGTGGGAGCGTGGCGTAAGGTGTGGAAAGCTGTAAGTCACAGGTTTCATTCGATTTGGGTCAATGACACCAGCACACGAATGGTGGGGTCGTTTGGAATGATGTTGCATTGATGAAAGATGAAGTTCTCCGACGTTGCATTTCATGAACTTTACATTCAATTGTTATTTTTGGAAATTACAATCTGCATATCTAGCAACATAGCTTCTCTATCTTCTTGGTAGAAGGGAAATAATAAAAAATAAAACATAATAAAATAATTCTCACGACGTTTCGGAGGCAACACAAGCTTTCGTCTTCAGGTGGAACCGTCACAGCACGATTTCTGTATCAAGTAAGAGTTATTTCAAGAAACAGTCCTTGTGTATATACTGGTTGAGGGTGGGAGGATATTATTATTGTGAGGTTCGGTGAAACACGCTGTTAGGAATGAGTCTTTGTTGTGTAGACTGGTTGAACTCGGAGGTTCCAAGAGTTTGAATATCAACAGGAATTTAGCATATTTATGGGAAATGCAGATATGGGATTAGTCATGACTTGTGGAATCTGGCTATTGAGCTTAATCCTGAATACGTATATTCATGTCACCGCATAATTCGCGTTAATTTGCTAATATTCACCCTGCAATGTGCTGCAAACTGCTGCCTGTTCAAAGGCGTTACCAGGCAGATGCAGACTGTAATATTAAAATTGTGATTTGGACTTTGAGGTGCAACTTTATACCGTGCTGACTTTATTTAATAAAAAATATTGAAGTACTTGTGTTGATATGACCGCGTCAGAACAATCAAGGTGATTTGTTTAATTTAATCCACGAAAATTATTACGATTGCTCTCATACACTTTTAATGATAATCGAAATGATATCGCTTGTAAGCGTGTGTGTATTTACACTGCTGTGTAAGTACACTTGGGGAGCGGTAGTGTAGCGGTTTGTATGTACAAAGCGGTGTGCATGCACATTCGTCTATGCATATACACTGCTATGTCCACTCGTGTGTGGGTGTGTGTTTCGTACAAAGAATTGAGGGCAACGTGGTGATGAATGCGGCACCACAACAGGGAACTACAGGAATGAGACTCCCCGCTCGTGGTGCTCAATGAATGAAAACAGCGCCACTGAGCGGACAGAGCCCCGCCCCTACAGCTCGTGCGTGTGACGTCATGAGTGTGACGTCATGAGTGTGATCAGCGGACAGCCACGATGCTGCCAGGTGAGGGTGAACTTGTGTGCTGGAGATGCTTCACCTGAAACTCGCCTCCACACGTGTTCGCTATGAACATTGTAGCAATAAGGGACGATTAGTCATCTTTAACATGTCAGGTCTTTATTGTTCTGCAAGTAAATTAACCTTCTTGGTTCTTTCGGTAAAGTCACGAAGAAGGGAAATAATAAAATTATTAAAAATGAAACATTATACAACTATTTTATTATGTTTTATTTTCTTCTTCATCTTCTTGGTTCTTAGTCACGTAGAAGGGAAATAACAAAATAATAAAAATAATAAAATAATTTTATAAAGTTTTTTTATTGTTTAAAATTTTTTTTTATTATTTAATAAAAATAAAACAAATTTTATTGTTTTATTTTTATTATTTTTTTTACCCTTCTTCAATAAGGGACGATTAGTCATCTTTAACATGTCAGGTCTTTATTGTTCTGCAAGTAAATTAACGTTAAAACGCGTAGAAACACATGCACACTCGTGTGTGAATGCACACCGCTGTATAGACAGTCGTGTTTATAAGCACACTTGTGTGTGTATGTCTACTCGTCCGTGTTTTTCTAAGGAAGGATATGGTTGAAATAACGTACGATCAGTCATCTTTAAAAACAATTCAGGTCTTTATTAATCTGCAAGAAAAATCACGTTAATACTCGTATCGAAATCTTTATTAATACGCTTGCTCAAACAGGAAGGACTGGGCAAATTATTTCCCAATAGGAATTCAACAGTTAAAACATATTCTTAAAATCGATCACGTGAACGTCGATTTCCCCATTGACGTCCTTTTTGACTGAAGCCATTCGTCCAGAAGTCCAAGCCATCAAACACAAGAACAACGAACGTGCAATCCACGCACACTCTGAAACCTATTACTTTAAGTTATTTTGTTTATTACACAATGATAAAACGTTTTTAAGAGCATCTTCTTGGTTCTTTCAGTAAAGTCATGTAGAATGGAAAAAATAAAATAAATAAAACATAATAAAATATTATTATTTTATTATTTCCATTCTACGTCACTTTACCTGAAAGAACCAAGAAGATGAATCCCTGCAGTCACGAAAGCTTTAAATCGAAAATTAAGAACATGTTTAAAATATTGAGCAAAGTTGTGATCACAGTATTTCTCCAACTTTAGCTCAACAAAACCTCTTAACCACGAGAGTAAAATTAGAAATTGAACCACCACACAACCACTGCGCTTCACAACACATCAACAAGTAGTCCGATAGGACTACGAAGCACCACCTTAACGTGACGAAGTCTCGAATAAACTTTAACACGCAATTAGCTGTGAGAAGATGACATGGCACCTTCTACCATAAACACCACACACTTACCAGTCCCGATGATACAACCACCAGACGAAGCAACGCATCTATAGAAGTATAACATTGTTGTCATCCTGAAATAAGTGAACACTTCTGGAACTTAAAAGGAAGGCTTTCATCTGAACACATTATAGAGCATTCACAACATCACTCTAGCTCGGAGTACTGGAAATCACTGAAAAAATATATCTAAGAGACACGAATATACACAGGGCAACAGTTAACAGATGAACTCAATACGTTTGAGTCTTCAGCCACTCCACTACATCCAACCATCTCTTCATATCCAACTTCATGTGGTCGAAAGAGGAATTTCCTTTAGAACTCATTACATCACTTTCGAATTCAGCTTTTTATTCCTGATGACTTGTTTTCTAATCGTGAAAATGCTTCAAACACACAAGCAATCAAACATATTTGTTGAAATGATCACACTAGCTTGGAGTACTGCTGCAAATCACTGATTGTACGTTATTAATTGATCTTACAGAGATACAGACATGCACGTTCCAGGACTTCAACAGCTAAAAGAAGTGCTCAAAACTTTGATTTTCCAGCCACTCCAGCAGACATTTTTGAGTATCCAACTGCATGGGGTCGAAAGTGGAATTGTCTTCAGCGCTGATTACATCCACTACATCTAGCCATCTCTCAGGATCCAACTGCATGGGGTCGAAAGATGAATTGTCGTCAGGACTCATTACATCCGCTACATTCAACGATCTCTCAGGATTCGCCTGCCTCGGTTCGAAAGATGCATTTTTTTCAGGACTCATTGCAGCACTTTGAATTTCACCATTTGATTTCACTTCCCTATTATTGCGGATCTTCTGGTGCTTGTTTCGGGGTGATGACCGTGAACATGTCCTCTCCCTCGGAGAGCAATTAAATGGCTTTTCACCAGAGTGTGTTTTCTGGTGCCTGTGAAGATCTGACTTCCATGCAAATGCCTTCCCACACACAGAGCACTTGAATGGCTTCTCGCCCGAGTGTGTTTTCTGGTGACTGTGAAGATTAGATTTCTGTGAAAATTTTTACCACAAATAGAGCACTTGAATGGCTTCTCGCCCGTGTGTGTCTTCTGATGAATGTTAAGAGTTGTTTTCTCCGCAAATGCCTTCCCACAAACAGAGCACTTGAACGGCTTCTCGCCCGTGTGTGTTTTCTGGTGACTGTGAAGAAATGTTTTCCTTGCAAATGCCTTCCCACACACAGAGCAATTGAACGGCTTCTCGCCCGTGTGTGCGTGGCGCTGTGGAGAGTGTATCTGCTCCATGTGACTGATTCTTCAGAGCAGAGTAACAGTCGCGGGTCTTGTTGAGAGTTAAAGGCACCCTCTAAGCTGCGTGGATGTCTGGATCAAATCCACACAAAACAAACTCTCACTACCGTCTAACCGAGACACAGTAACGTCTCGTAAGTCGGGCTACACGCGACTACCAGTTTTATCCACTAACGAAGACACTTACTTGTGTGTTCCACTACACATACTTACACGGGTACACATATACACTCCCTTGTACACACACCCACACACGAGTTGACATACACACAAAGATAAAGATCCCCCGTATAGCCTTAACAGACTGTAGAGGCAAGTGCAGTTAGCAAGCACCTATGAAGGCCGCAACGGTACACGAGGGGGTGGGTGGCCAGCACCACGCCCGACCGCCTTTGTCTCCCCAGTGGCAATGTTTACACACCGCACCAGGTACTCATTTGAGGCTGAGTCGACCTAGGGGAGGCCCGGGACCGATTTATATAATCGTCACTGGTGTTGGCCGTGAGCGGGAATCGAACCCGTGTCGCCGGGTTCATAGCGCAGCGCGCTAACCGCTACACTACCGCTCCCCACATATACACTCCCTTGTACACACACCCACACACGAGTGGACATACACAGTGCTGTAGGATAATGCACGAATGTGCATACACACCGCTTTGTACATACACACACGGGTGCACATGCATACACGAGTGCGCATACACACACGAGTATACATACACAGCAGTGTACGTACACAGGGATTGCGTTTGACATCACAAATAAATGGGCGAACAAATGATTGTACATACTAATACACACACATACACGCATGTACATATCCACATAAACAAGTGTGAATATACACACGAGTGGACATGCACAGGCGAAAAATCATGCACACGGTGATGAAGGTTGTGAAAATATACACGTGTACACACATTGCAGGGTGAATATTAGCAAATGAACGCGAATTATGTGGTGAGATGCACATATGTATTCAGGCTTAAGCTCAATAGCCAGGTTAGCGAAGCTAATTGCTAGATATGCAGATTGTAAATTCAAAAAATAACAATTGAATGTAAAGTTCATGACATGCAACGTCGGAGAACTTAATCTTTCATCAATGCAACATCATTCCAAACGACCTCACCATTTGTGTGCTGGTGTCATTGACCCAATTCGATTGATACCTGTGACTTACAGCGTGTACATACACACACGATTGTACATACACACACGAGTGTACATACACACACGATTGTACATACACACACGATTATACATACACACACGATTGCACATACACACACGATTGTACATACACACACGAGTGCACATACACACACGATTGCGCATACACACACGATTGCACATACACACACGATTGTACATACACACACGAGTGTACATACACACACGATTGTACATACACACACCAGTGTACATACACACACGATTGTACATACACACACGATTGTACATACACACACGATTGTGCATATGTAATGCGGGCGTAAATGGGCGGGGCGGATATGACGATCCAAGAGGGAGGAGTCAGGGTGACGTGGGGGAGAAGTTATAGCGGGGAGACAGGAAGCTATCTGGGGCAGTCGGGGGAGTGAAGGGTGGTGAACACGTTGGGTGGTCACCGTGCCTCAGCCTGGTGGCTGAGGGGCTCATGACGGCGCCAGCCAGCGGGGTGGAAGAGAGAGTGGAGGATTGAGGTAGGAAGTGGCGAGATAGCCACAGAGGCCACGAAGGGCTGAGGTAGGAAGTGGCGAGATAGCCACAGAGGCCACGAAGGGCTGAGGTAGGAAATGGCGAGATAGCCATAGAGGCCACGAAGGGCTGACATTGGGAGGTGGCGAGATCGCCACGCACGGAGGAACAGGGAGCAGCGATGGGGCTGCTGGGGGAGCAGCCAGAGGGCTGTACCAAGAGCCTGCAGCGGAGCTGCAGGAGCGTGGAAGGCTACGGGAGCGAAGGCAGATGTGGGGCTGCCAGGGAGAGAGTCTCAGGAGGAGTGCCGTGTGGGAAGGAGAACGCGAACCCCAAATAAAGGACACGGAGTCAGCAAGAAGTGTCTGAGTCCTTTTATTACACTGGAGTCAGAAGTGAAACGGCATCTCATAACAACTGAGAGAAAGAAGAAAAAAAAAATATTCCTGCTACATCATCCGACGACGACGACCTTCCTCAGACAGTGGACCTGCCTGCGATGGAAGAGGAGATCCGTTCTGGAACGAGTACGGGTCCGGGTGAGCAAGGTGTCGCCGCGTCGGTGGACCTGTCTGTGCCGGAGGATGCCAACTTACGATGGAGACAGATGGTGATGCAGATGGGGACCTTGAAAATCGTGCTGGCGCAACTGTGTGAGTTCACCACGCCGAGGACGACGTCGGGGAGGCCCGGTGGTGATCCGCAGGCCTCCGCCTTTCCTGCGCTGCCAGCGCCATTGCCACGTGGCACGAAGACGCCATCTTGGGCGTGGCAGGGGAGAAACGGCGGGAAGCCGCCATCTTGTCTTCACCGCGGCGGGAGGACGCCGCCATCTTCAACATCGCGGCGGAGAGGCAGCCTTGCGCTGCCATCTGGAGGTGCCGCGGGGTGAGCAGCCTGCTGTGAGCTGCTGGTTTTCGAGGGGGTGCTGCGAGGAGAAGACGCCGATGCTGCAGCTGCTGGGGCGGGAGCTTCCCGTCCTGGCTCGGGTGCGTGACAACGGAGCCGTCAAGTCGCCGAACGAGTTCTGCGAGGCGTCTCAAGTTGCCACCCTGCCGTCCTCTTCTTGCTGCAGCCCCGGGCGAGTCGTAACGATACGCACCCGGCCTTAACACACACCTCACTCATCTTTCGAGGGCCGGGGGGCTATTTTGGTTTTCTCTTATGACTCGATTGTGCGGAGCGCGGTTCGGACTGTGTATATATGTGTGTAATAACGATGAACGCGCTATCTGCTTGTTGCTTGGTGTCAATAAGTGTGTGCGTGTGTTGAGAATGGACGGAGAGTCTGCTGTATTTGCTGAGTGTCAAATTGTGTGTGTGCGCTGCTGCGTGGAGTTGTTATCTTGATGGTGAAGTTAATTATTAACTTGGGAGCGTCGGGTATCTTGCGCTGTATTATTTGTGGGCTACCTTGTGCGATGGGCTTAATTGGAAAAAAAATATATATTTTTTTTTTGTGTATTGTGCTGCGAGGTGCTGTGTGCGATGTGATTGTTGCAAGAGAGAGAATAATTGTGTTGTTGCTGCAAAGTTACGACAGGATTAATGGTGTGTTGGTTGCCTGCAGATCTGCTTGCTATTGTGCTTAAATGTACGCGTGTGATCGCGATATGCTGATTGCATGTGCTGTTATACCGTTCTGTATGGTTATGGGGTGCGATGCAGTGGTTGACTATTGGAATTGAGATTGTTATTATATTGTGCGTACTTGTTGGAAATTGGTAACAAATTCGAGGGGGACCCAAATATTTGGTTGTATGGTTGTTGTGCACACGAGATTGCGTGTATATTATAGAGGGGGACCCTAAAAATTTGGTTGTATGGGTGTTGTGCACACGAGATTGCGTGTATATTATAGAGGGGGACCCAAAAATTTGGTTGTATGGGTGTTGTGCACACGACATTGCGTGTATATTATAGGGGTAATTGAGCTTTTTGAAAATGGGGGGGGCGCGATGACGCCGTTGTGGGTGGCTTAGATGTTAATGCTAATGGGATCGTAAATGGGCGCCAAGTGGCGTCGTGTATTGGTTGATTGCATGCAGCCACGAGTTGCTTGGCGAGTTGGGTTGTGTAACCAATGTGGTTGGTAAAATATTGGGTTAAAAATTCCACGATATGACAGCTGTGCGCAGCAAGCTGGGGCTGTGCGTCTATCGTTGGTGGGGTTGTTATAACGTGACGGGGGATGCGTCTTGTGACCCCCAGCTAAGGGAAGCTGGGGTGCACGAATGGAGAAAACTGGCCACGTGTTCGCACGTTGGGCCGCCATTTTGCGCGCACGCGGGGTATGGCGACGATGCGCTTTGCGGAAAGGGCCGCCATTTTGAGTGCGCGCGAGATATTGCGCGAACGCGCTGGGCGAAGGGGGCCGCCATTTTGAGCGCGCGGGAAAAACCGCGGTGGGGCAAATATTCCATCTGTTATGCCTGCCATTGTTGATTGGGTGATGCACGAGTTGTGGTCACATCGGCCTATGGCTGATGGCTGACCTGACAGCCCGGAGGCAAACCTCCGTGGTATGTCTTAAACTAATGGGCCATGTGCTCATATGGCTCGGGGAGTCATGGTTCAGTTGTGCGGTGGCAGACTGAACCTGGTGTGCCGGGGGCTCACGGGATCTGGGTTAGGGTGTTATTGTCTCTATAAGAGAACATTGCCCCGTGGGGGGAGTCCATGGGGTCTGGCATTGCCGGGGGATGAACCTTCCCTGGCTATAAAGCATCGGACTATACGAGGCTGGTGTGTGTCCATCTCTGATGGGATAGTAAGGGAGGAGCGTGGCCGAGTTGCTGCTCATCCCCGAAATTGCACTAGCTGAGAGTATGGTCAGTGGATGTTGCTGTGGGTTGACGACCACGGTGGGGTTAGGGCGAGTTAAACGTTACCGCTGGGGAGCGTGGCTCTCTCCACGCGGAGGGTGTGCGATTAGGCGTTTTGTTGGGTTGCTGAGAGTGACCGTGGGTACATGCTGTTTACGTGCGATGTCTTGCTGGTCCTCAAGGGAGGACTGCTGGTGGGTAAGAGCAGGAAATTTTGTTGTTGTTGTTGTCACGTGTAAATAATATTGTTGTTAAAATGTAAATACTGGGGCATCCATTGCGTTATTTTGGGTATTTATGGGGAGTTTTTTTTAAGCGGGCTGGATTTACATCATCTCCACTACCCTGAGCCGGGTGGCTGTCGTGTACGACATGCGATGTGCGTTGTTGTGCTGTGCCTCAGGGGATTGGATTCTCCTTCTCGTCACAGATTCTTCAGCTCCCGTCGCACTGGGTGTTACCTGGTGTGCTAGCTGGATGAGGACTTGAAGGAGCAATTGAGCGCCGTTCGTCATTCTGCTCTACCACTTGCTCTTTGACGTTGGACTTGAGCCGAGCGGATGGAACTGCAACATGGACACGCACTAAAACATCACATTTCTGGGTTGTGCGCGTTGGCCGTTCTTGCGTGTCAGTTGCCGTTTTTGTTCATGTGCCACTTCTTATTCTTGTTGATGTTGCGCGGAGGACAGGCCGGTGTTCTGTTCCAGTTCCTGATACCTCCCCTTTCGTTGCTTGTGTTGTTGTTGTTATAATCTCCGTTGTGTCTGGGGGACTCCTGATTGTGATGCCTTCGCCCGCATTATTTTGTTCTGTTTCAGCCGAGGACGGCTGGGATTTTCTCTACGGGGAGGGTAGTGTAAATGCGGGCGTAAATGGGCGGGCGGATATGACGATCCGAGAGGGAGGAGTCAGGGTGACGTGGGGGAGAAGTTATAGCGGGGAGACAGGAAGCTATCTGGGTCAGTCGGGTAAGGAGTGAGTGGTGAAACGTTGGGTGGTCGCCGTGCCCTCAGCCTGGTGGCTGAGGGGCTCAGGACGGCGCCAGCCACGGGGTGGAAGAGAGAGTGGAGGATTGAGGTAGGGAGATGGCGGAGATAGCCATAAAGGCCACGAAGGGCTGACGTTGGGGAGGTGGCGAGATCGCCACGCACGGAGGAACAGGGGAGCAGCGATGGAGCTTGCTTGGGAGCAGCCAGAGGGCTGCACCAAGAGCCTGCAGCGGAGCTGCAGGAGCGTGGAAGGCTACGGGAGCGAAGGCAGATGTGGGGCTGCCAGGGAGAGAGTCTCAGGAGGAGTGCCGTGTGGGAAGGAGAACGCGAACCCCAAATAAAGGACACGAAGACAGAAAGAAGTGTCTGAGTCCTTTTTATTACATATGTGTGTGTGGATTTCGGACCATACGCACTTTCATTGGACGGCGGTTGCCCCTGGCAACGAGTAGCAACTTTTCGCCGCGGGTGGACGCCATTTTTAATAGCGCGGGGGGGGGGGGGGGACCGGCACCTGTACCCAGCGTTCGCCAGGTGGGAAAATCAGGCAAGG
>NW_024705472.1:0-42072 GCF_018977255.1 Callorhinchus milii | reverse complement strand
AGAAGTTTGTACCCCTGCAAGTTGTTAACGTTAGATAAAGGATGCCGTGGACTTTACACCTGAGTTGGACTCTAAACCTGACCTGCACTGCACTAAACACGTGGCCTGGATGTATTTGGTCAGCTTATTAATTGGCATAAGTGTGGCCACGGTGCGTGAAATCCAAACAAAATCTTCCTCGAAAAGTTCACAATGCGAGCCAAGAGGATCTCATAACGCCCACGCCTCATCCAACATCTCCACTACCTCGCAAGATTGCCACGTTTGCAAAAATTATATTGACACGTGGTCAATGAAATTATCAAACATTTGACCAATCATGTTGTTTTCATTCTACTTTTGAATAGTGTATATGTAATGTTGTTTGTCTCTTAACTGTGATTTTTTTCATGTTTTATTGTTAATTTTAATGTTCAGTGAGAAACATTTAGTATTTGCTGATCGCCAGTTGCCCAGGTGAAAAGTGGGCTAGGTATTGCCCAATCCTGGCCAGCTGGCTCAACAAATTGAAAAAGCTAACGAACATAGATACTCATATAGAGGCACATAAAGAGAGAACATAGAGACTCATATAGATACATAGAGACTCAGTGAGATGCATAGAGATATATAGAGACTCATAGGGATACATAAAGATAAAACAAAGAGACTAATAGAAATGATGACATAAAGACTCAGCGATACATAGAGACTCATATAGGAGTTTTGTCCAATTCTGGCCAGCTGGCCAAAATATCTAATCAACTCACCGATGGCGTGAGAATTTTCACGACCGAGTTTAACACCAATATACAACGTGCTTCTCTCAGACTGTGTAGAGCTTCTGCAGCTACAGTTCACCTGGAAATCGTGTGGGCTGGTTCAGGTGACTGCACTTTAATTACCCCTTTATGACATAATAAACTTTCAAAGAATGGGCGTTTTGGTCCAAATGGGTCATTTCAGTTTAATGGGGCATTTCTATGGATTCGCAATTCTGGCCCTGACTACTTTTGATATGTTGATCATTATTATTTAAATAGTTGAAATAGACTCCCGCTGAAAATGGGTCAGTTTTTTCCTTTCTTAATTGTTTTGCTTCGTGTTATTATCGGACTAAATGGTTATTATATTGTTACTTATCAGGTTAAATATGTGCATACATATCTTAGTTGGGTTGGTTGTTGATTTGTATGCGACTGTGTTTCGTAGTATAGTTTGCATATTTACTTGATACTGATAGCGTAGCGCCATGCAGCACGTCGTTTATAACTGCCTGCTCTGTTATTGACGTTGCTCTTAGGTCTTTCTATCTTACCTTAACGTAGTTTAAATAGCGCCTTACCCAATGTGCTTTATTCAGAACTAACAACGGTACATATGAATGTAATGGTGATGAGGTAAATGCAATATGAGGGGAAGCAATGGGCAAATCTTTTATGCGTGAGTTTGGTGAAAGCCAAATTGATGACAGTAAATGATGATGATGATGAATTGAATGAATGAATGGGGGACTAAGTGATAGCCATGTCATGAGAATATGCAGAGACCCATGGCGGCTCTCAGGCCACGAGGTGTTCCCAGCCCACAGCAAGGAGGCGGTGGAGGTTCAGCTGCCCATGATTTTTCTTTCTCTAGTGTACAGTACTGTATACATGTGTAGTGACTGAATCGGAGACACTAAGAGTTGAAGGAACTCTGTTTAGTAACACATACCAACGGGCTAGCGCTTCCCTCAAATCCGTCTGTAGTCGATTATGGTTCCCAGTCAGGACAGCTGGTAGACTGCCTGACTGGCGACGCCCAGATGGTGAAGATGGAGACGACGACGATAAGAATGGTGAAGACTCCAGCAGCATGACGGGGATCCACTCCAAACGACAGCCCCGAGGTCCCCTCCAGGGGCCCCTTTATACTGCCCGTGTGGCCTCGCTCCGCCCAGGCCACACCCCCTTTCTAGAACCTACCCACGGGTTCCCAGTGTGCCCCTTCTGTGACCTTTCCCCTAGATCCCCCTCTGGTCTATCACGTGGCCTGCTGCTGTAAGGGTTGCTGTAAGCTGTAGATCCCCTTCCCCGTCAGCAGCCAGCGCTATGCTGCTACATCGCTAATTCTATGTCACTACACATGTACAGTATTGTATACACTATATTCTTTATTTAAATTTATTCTGTACATTTACCAAACAATATGTATTAAACACGATAAAAGATTAAACATAGTTTAAATTCAAAATACTTAATATTTAACGTCTAGGTGTATACCATGAAATGAAATACGACACCCCGCATTACGAAACATGAACCAAACCCGAGTGTTCCCATTGTCGTTGAGTTTGTCTGTCACGGATTTGCCGATATCTTTTTAATGAATGTAATCTCCGTGATAGGCAAGGGTTTGCTGTATGTGATGTCGCCACCAAGCAATTACTCTGGATACAAAGGTCAAAGTTCCTCCCTGATCAAACAAAAAAGGGGGAAGTTGGTGGAGTTCATTGGCGTTTTACATAAACAATAAATGACGAACCTTTACAGTCTTGTGTAATATTTAACTTTGCGGGTTTCCCCTTCATCGCCAAATATATTTTATTTGTTACCCTTACGTACAACTCAGCCTAGTTCAGTACTTATTGCGAAGCCTTCCATTTATTTCAGTACAGTACACGTTGTAGACACCCACTGTGAACCAGTTAACTATATACACCATTTCAACTGGTTGGTTGGCACCTATTCAGTGATTTTTTCTCATCCAGTCATCTTCGTGAAGAATATAAACACGCATGCAATACGAGTCTAACATGTGACATTTCCCACGTCAGTTCTGTCACCCCGCTTAAATAAAGAGAAGATTGAGGCATCATGCCACAATTGAGGCATTTCATGTCTGTAGACTTCATAAATTAAAGATAAGAGTGTATGCTCTTAGTTTAAATTCATCATCGGACATGCTTAATCTGCTGCTGGATGTAGACCTATTTAATCTGCTGCCAACTCTCACAACACTTACATTGTAATAATCCACCGAGCAGCTCTACACGAACTGATTTCAATGCTCCATCTCCTTGGTTGTCCTTCTCTTGGATGCCATTCATCCCGAGGCTGCCCCTTTATGATCCATCTTTACAATCAGCTGTCAACACGTGGCATCATAAATACATAAACGAAACTATTTTTATATTACCAGGTAAAGTCCACCGAGCTATATAGCTCTTTTCTGAACCGGCCCTGGCCCTCCTCTTGGTCAACTCAACCTCAAATGATGGCCTGTTGTGGTGTGTAAACATTATCATTGGGGAGACAAAGGCCGCCAGGCGTGGTTCTGGCCACCCAACCCCTGGTGTGTTGTGCAGGTCATCATAGGTGCTCGCCACTACCACTTGCCCCAACAGTCTGTTAAGACTATAACGGGGACCTTTGTCTTAGTTTTGTCTGATAATTGTTTTTTTTACCCTTCTATCTGGCAACAAAACTGACACCTTTTTACAAGAAGTCATGTTTGCATAGACCGCAATACCTGCCGTCATAATACAAACAACAGACATAACTCTGATAATGTGCACTATCCTCGAAGTTGATTGGTGTGGACCAATTGATTGGTGTGGACCAATCAACTTCAAGGACAGTGCACATTATCAGATTTATGTCTTTTTTTGTATTATGACTGCAGGTATTGCGGTCTATGCAAACATGACTCTTGTAAAAAGGTGTCAGTTTTGTTGCCAGATAGAAGGGTAAAAAAAAACAATTATCATTTTTTAGTCTTGTCTCTTTGTAGTATGGGTTGGTTTGTGGGGTGGGTGACATTGTGGTTACTATCAGTGGTGATTATCTCTTAAACGTGTGCCTAATACGATGTGTAAACATCCACACTAGGGAGATAAACCTGGCCTGGCATTGCGGAAGCCTCACATTCCCCATAGCCTTAAAAGATGCCTGCTTACACTATTGGCCTCACCTGTCTATGGAGATTACATGGGGGATCATTGCCTTTGTAAGTCTATGCACTGGTACATGTGTCCTTGTATGTCTGTGTTTGTAAAAGCATGAACGCACACATGCATTCCGTGTTGAGTTCGAAATGTGTAGCTTGCCCTAATCTAAATGGCGATGTTTGTCCAACTCCGTGAATGAGTGATTGTACATGCGGAAAGGAACCCGAGTACCCAGACACATCTAACACGTTGGAGCAGGTGGAGATGAATCCACTTGCTGTACTGCCATCTGCTGGCAAGCCAGGCTAAGGTGACTTCAGTGACCAGGGGAAGAGACTGATCCACCTGGATTAAAGGGGATCCCTCCCTCAATGGAATCCAGTGCTGGATTTCAGGCTCGCATCACCACAGCCCGTGCTATGCAGATACAGCACAGTAGATTGTTGGAGGGCAAGAAGAGGGTGGTTAGAAAATCTGTGGAGAAGTTTATGAATAATGAAAAAATCTGAAGGCTTTAGCTGGTAGGGTAAAAAGGGGTAAGCTGTTGAGAGAGATTGGTAAAGTTGGGTATTTATATTGTGGACGGAGCTATTCACATACGAGGCCCCACTCAGGTGGGCTCCACCGAGTGATGCTGATCAAGATGGTGGTGAAGCCTCTTCAGGCTGTGCGTGTGTTATACTGACGAAGCACTCCGCTTTAAGAATTGTAATCTTCATAGTTTTTCAAAACAACTGAACACTTCATAAATAACACTACCATTAAAGAAAATGCATTCATACACACAATACGCGACGTTATAGCAATTGCATTTTCTTAAATCCATTTGGAATATGCTCTCAAGAAATTGCCTGAAACGTCACCAGTTGTGCGTTTTCTATTTTCTGGCTGTTTTTGAGCAATGTTTTTAGAGTGTGTTATCTTGTGCACAACTGTCAACGTAGTATCATCAAATAATAATTCAATCTACAAGTTATACAGGAGGTTTTTTCACGTTGAGGACTGACAGCCAGCTTAAAGCTTAATGTACCTGCGATCTTTGGAGGCCAACTCGAAGTGGAATGATTCAGCAAACACTGGCACAAGGTTCAGCAAAGTGGAGCGTTTTATCTCCTGAACATCTCCAGTGAAAATAGTTTAAATAGAAGTTATAATTTAATTGTGCACTCTAGACAAAAGCAAACAAATACTTCTGGGTAACCCTCGTATCTCTGCAACAGTGGCCAAGCGTCACTGCATTGGTGGCAAGATGTTCACTACCTCGCCTGGTATACAGGAGGTCGTGGGTTCGATCCTGATCCTAACGCCCGCTGTATATTTGAGTCATCACGTATCTCTCCCCGTTGTCGCGTAGATTTTCTCCGGGTCCTCCGTTTTTCTCCTCCACATTTAGAATCAATTTGCATTCAGAGGATTTGGCTGCCGCTATAAATATCCACGTGACAAGCCACTCCGTTGAGCTGTAATTTGTGATAACCACGTCACATGTGAAAAAGAGCGACTTCTCTCAGTGAGCCTTGCCTAGTTAAATAAAAAAATTTTTTAGTTCACATCATCCCACATGCCACAATCCAACACTCCTGAACCAGCACTCAATACAAGACGTAATGCACTTAAAAAATATCCTCATATATATGTTAGCCGACATTTGCTATTCAAAACCGCTATAATACGGAAATGAAACAATATTTAGGTGTAATAATAAACACATCTTCATATCTCATCATATTCATTAGGCAAATAATACCGTACTAATGGTGAACTAATAAAACAAAAACGCTTCTCCTTTCTGAATCAGCCACTGCAGTCATCTCGACCAAGACGCAGAACCAACTCGGCTCGCGACAAACGCTCAACCTGAAGGCAGCCATTTTGTACGTTTTAACCATTAACACTTAAAAAACCCATTAAATTCAACAATCTACACAAATAACTGCCTCTATTTATATTTTCGTACCATTCAGAACGTTGTATCCGCATTCCGATCGCTATATGCGCATTAATTTACCTCAGAATTTCCATAACGATGTTGTCAACGCTCGTTAATTGTAAATAAAGAAATGAAACAAAATGGAGTCTCCGACGCCATTTTGTATTTACACTTTTGGCGCCAAAAAAAATGAAGCGGCGAATGAGGCAACGTTGAAGACTTTAAATCATTGGCGGAGTTTGACTTCTATATTTGTCCCTCATGAAAATAAATTAATAAAGGTGTAGTACTGTACACCTATATATACTTCTGTGCTCTAGTCTGTGTGTCTCTGTGTAGTACTGTACACTATATATACACTTCTGTGTATGTGTGTAGTACTGTACACAATATATACACTTCTGTGTCTCTGTGTAGTACTGTACACTATATATACACTTCTGTGTGTCTCTGTGTAGTACTGTACACTATATATACACTTCTGTGTGTCTCTGTGTAGTACTGTACACTATATATACACTTCTGTGTGTCTGTAGTACTGTACACTATATATACACTTCTGTGTGTTTCTGTGTAGTACTGTACACTATATATACACTTGTGTGTGTCTCTGTGTAGTACTGTACACTATATATACACTTCTGTGTGTCTGTGTAGTACTGTACACTATATATACACTTCTGTGTGTCTCTGTGTAGTACTGTACACTATATATACACTTCTGTGTGTCTCTGTGTAGTACTGTACACATATATACACTTCTGTGTGTCTCTGTGTAGTACTGTACACTGTATATACACTTGTGTCTCTGTGTAGTACTGTACACTATATATACACTTCTGTGTGTCTGTGTAGTACTGTACACTATATATACACTTCTGTCTCTGTGTAGTACTGTACACTATATATACACTTCTGTGTCTCTGTGTAGTACTGTACACTATATATACACTTCTGTGTGTCTGTGTAGTACTGTACACTATATATACACTTCTGTGTGTGTGTGTAGTACTGTACACTCTATATACACTTACGTGTGTCTCTGTGTAGTACTGTACACTGTATATACACTTGTGTCTCTGTGTAGTACTGTACACATATATACACTTCTGTGTGTCTGTGTAGTACTGTACACTATATACACACTTGTGTCTCTGTGTAGTACTGTACACTATATATACACTTCTGTGAGTCTGTGTAGTACTGTACACTATATACACTTATGTGTCTCTGTGTAGTACTGTACATTATTTACACTTCTGTGTCTCTGTGTAGTACTGTACACTATATATACACTTCTGTGCGTCTCTGTGTAGTACTGTACACTCTATATACACTTCTGTGCGTCTCTGTGTAGTACTGTACACTATATATAGACTTATGTGTGTCTCTGTGTAGTACTGTACACTATATATACACTTCTGTGTGTCTCTGTGTAGTACTGTACACTATATATACACGTCTGTGTCTCTGTGTAGTACTGTACACTATATATACACTTCTGTGTGTCTGTGTAGTACTGTACACTATATATACACGTCTGTGTCTGTGTAGTACTGTACACTATAATACACTTCTGTGTGTCTGTGTAGTACTGTACACTATATATACACTTCTGTGTGTCTGTGTAGTACTGTACACTATATATACACTTCTGTGTGTCTGTGTAGTACTGTACACTATATATACACTTCTGTGTGTCTCTGTGTAGTACTGTACACTATATATACACTTCTGTGTGTCTCTGTGTAGTACTGTACACTATATATACACTTCTGTGTGTCTGTGTAGTACTGTACACTATATATACACTTCTGTGTGTCTCTGTGTAGTACTGTACACTATATATACTGACAGCAGTGGGTCTTAACCTTTTCTGCGGAATTGCAGCGTACAGGAGATGGTGGAATACAATCCCACCATCTCCTGTACACTGGGCGAGGGAGATAACATCTTGCTACCAAATTGCTGTAGAAGGATGAGTTCATCTCTCGACACTCATCTCACAAATGAACCACCGCAGCTGAGCCTCACCGATTTATATTAACAACAGCACTCATTTCTTAAAATGTCAAGGTGTGTACAGTAGCCGTGTTCACCTTGAGGCTGCTGTTTGCACACCTCGGGGCGCGGGTTCACATTCCAGGCGGTGTCTCGTGATGTCAGTGACGACAATGAAATATTTCAAGTATTTTACTTCCTTCTTCACCGTCGCTATAAGAGAGAGGTCCTGGTCCAGCGTCTCTCTGAGCCACACAGCGAGCGATCCCAGCGAAGCCATGGGTCATGGCGAGCGCGACTCCCAGTGAGAGTGTGGATAGTGAGTTGCGCTGCTCCATCTGCCTGGGCACGTTCGTCTGCCCCTCCACGCTGAGCTGCGGACACTCGTTCTGCCTGCGGTGCCTGGAGGCCGCCTGGGAGACGGCGAGCAGCTTCAGCTGCCCGCAGTGCCGAGCGACCTTCCCTGTGCGACCCCAGCTGAGGAGGAACGTGGCCCTCGCCAACCTGGCGGAGCAGCTCAGAGTTGGAGACAGGATGGCCGCGGTTGTTGTGTGTGACAACTGCACTGACGGTCAGACTCCTGCAGTGAAGACTTGCGTGAGATGCGAGACGTCCTACTGTGCGACGCACTTGAAGCCTCACTTGGAGAATACCAGGTTGAGAGAACACCTCCTGGTGGCTCCCATCGCGAACCTGGAGGAGCGACGCTGCCGGGAGCACAGACAGGAGCTAGTTCTTTACTGTGAACAGGACAAGATCCCGGTCTGCCCAGTCTGCCCCGTCGCAGGAGACCACTCCGGGCACAGGGTCATCACAGTGGAAAAAGCGCAACAGACAAGACAGGTGAAGTGTAATGCTCCGTTGTAATCCACATTGTTACAGGAGGTTGAGAGATTCACATCAGTAGATCGTGACCCCTCACCTCGACCAGGTGAGCTCCTGTTATGACCAAACGCCCCTTTACAGGGAGACCCAGGTAGAGGTGGCAGGGTGGCTCAGACGTCAGAACGCTGAGATGGTAACGCTGTAATGCTCAGTTGGAATCTTGTCGGCCGCCCATGGTTTAAACCGGATTCTCAAGTTTAGTGAGTTGATGGTCTAAGCCGAGTCAACATTTGACAGCACGTTAAACAACATTTTGCGTGAGAATTCATAATCTTTGATTGACTAAGTGAGAAACGTTGTTATGTATAGTAAGGCGTGTGAGAAGCTGGTAGAGGTTAAAACATATTTTAGAATGTACGTGATATTTGTCAATGATGTTGTCTAACAGGATATTGCATTGCTCTGCAGTAATTACGATTGGATTCTTCGTCTCAATACATGACACGGACAGTGCAGTCGGGATACAATCGTGGGAAAAGTAAAAATATGAATGGAGACGTATGCAGAAATATAATGACAACAGATGTGTGTATGTGTGTTGAACTTCTTTCATAGCCAACCGTGCTAATCAGAGTTGCGGGATGATCATTCAGTGATCCACCAATGGCAATGGCGAGCACCGCGTATTTATTGATTTATTTACCACAACGCAGGAGGAGCTCAGAGTCAGGAAGGAGGGGAGAGAGGAGAAGAGGAACACGGCGGCGTCACGGACACGGACACTCAGGGACGACTACCGGCACGTGGAGGTACAGAGAGAGATGGCAGCCGCACAATTCCCTCTTCTGGTTTGCCTAAGAATCTTATTTAATTAAACCCAACTCTTATTATACTCTTTGGTTCTTTCGGTAAAGTCACATAAGTAGAAAAAATAATAGATCACGACGTTTCGATCGCAACACAAGCAATCGTCATCAGGTGGGACAACCACAGCAAGAAAAAAACTGCTGAAGTAACTCTTCCTATTGACGAGCACTGCCCAACGCGTCGGCGCGGCATACAACTTTGGTGAATTGCAAGCGGTGTGGATTTCAAGCAAATCGTTTCCCAATGACAACTCACTTGCTGCCTACTTTAAATCAACAAAATTAACGACATCAAACTGTAACGGAGCAAAGTGTGAGTTCGTAGCTGTGTTTGTCTGTCAGCACTTTTTTTAAGCCCATTTTTTTAGAGCGCACAACCTTTATGAAACTTTAATCTTGAATTAAATATACACGTTTACGACATATTTAGAAGGCTACCACAGAATAACACAAATTAAATTTACGACGCAACTTCCAACTTGACAGCAGTTTTGGTTTAGGGGGGATGAAATCGTTCCGCGCTGGATGAAGCGTTAACGACTTGCCCTGTCGATTCCTTTATTGATCACAACCACGATGCTAGCCATGGAAGCTTGCGATACCTCCCTTCTGACCCCCAAAATCTGGACAGCACCAACTTAGCCTGAGTGCAAGAGAGAGTGGACGTGAGTATTGCTTTAGAAATCAGCACTGTTTGTCTATTTCAGCACATTTTTGTTTAAAACAATAGAGCAATGTAACGTGTATTTGTTCTGTATATTCGCAGACCTTTGACACAATTTTCTGGGAATGTCCTCGGCAAAAGACTTGGTTTTGATTTAATTCACGTTTCCATCCGACGCATCGTTTGGTAAATCAAGAGTTGGACGGAAAGACCGACAGAAGCGAATGATACCCACATAGATGTATTTAATTTCCCCCAGATTGACACTCAGCAACGTGTAGCTACAGACAAGTAATTCCTATACTACCCTTGCCTATGATATTTTCCACTTATATCCCATTCTCATTCTCCCTGTGCTTTATATGTTCACGAGCTCCCAATGCACACGTCGCTCAACTCCGTGTACTTAATCGAGATATGGTAACAATCATTACCTGTACGACACCACATTGCGTCGTTGCCTAACAAGTGACTCAACAACTCGGCGCTGTCTGTGTAGGAGTCTGTGCGTGGGACCAAGGCGCGGATCAGCCGAGAGTTTGAGCGCCGGAGGAAGCAGCTGAGGGAGGAGGAGAGGGAGGCGCTGAAGCGCGTGGACGAGGAGGGCCGCTCCGTGCTGTCCCGCATCCAGGCGGACATCGCTCGCTACGAGAGCAGAGCACGCGGCCTGGAGCAGGAGATCAACCAGCTGCTCGCCGCCCTCGCCGTGCAGGACCCGCTCTCCTTCCTGCAGGTGGTACCACCTCCATTCACTCGCCGCGGTGACTAGTAGATGTTAACTACCTCGCTTGATATGCAGGTGGTCATGGGTTCGATACCAACCCTGACTACTCTTAGGTTTTTTTCGGTAAAGTCACGTAGGTAAAATAATAATAATACAATTAAATAATAATAAATGCAAATAACTCAATTAAATCACGACGTTTCGGAGGCAACACAAGTCTCCGTCTTCAGGTGGGACTTTACCGAAAAAACCTAAGAGTATGAATCCTTGCAGTCACGAAAGCTTCAAATCTAGAACCAACCCTGACATCTGTTGTATATTTGGAGTTTGCATCTCTCTCTCTCCTCGTGGATGTGTAGTCCTCCGGTTTTTCCCTCCACATTTAGAATCAACATCACGTGTTTAGGGTAATTTGCTGGTTTAAATTTCCACATGATACGCCACTTCTTAAATTTTCATTTCTGGCAAGGTTACTTCAGACGGATAGCTATATAGCTCAGTGGGCCTTACCTGGTAAGGTATAAAAAAGTAGTTTAAAATAGTTTATCCTCACAGCCTTGGTTTATCAGAAGAGGGTTTAACTAAAACCAGCAGAGACACACCGCCCTGTGAGACGTTGACATTGTTGGAAATCTTATTTCATTGTTTTTCGATCTAGGAGCAAGCGGCATTGTCCAGAAATAGACGCACGTTTGCTTCCGTGTGACATTCAGACCTAGACTTGTCCAGTACAACCCTGACCCCGACGATGCCTGCTGTAAATTTGGAGTCTACGTCTCTCTCTCTCTCTCTGTGATCGCGTAGATTTTTTTTCCAGGTCCTCTGGGTTTTCCCACCACATTTATAGTCAACATCACCCATTTCTAGTAGTTGGCTTCTATTATAAATGTCCACATAAACCAGTTCATTGAGCTATCATTTGTGATAGGCAGCTCGCTACTGAACAAGAGCGACATAGCGAAGTGGGCCATACCTGATAAAATATAAAATTTTGTTAATTCAGAGTTCAAAAACACGGGTTGTTGAACATCACTTAACCATTTATTTAGCTGCTAGACTAGACCTACAAAGAGTGGTTTTGTCATTTGTTGGGGTTCGTGTCCAGTTAAACGAATCCTGTTTTTTTTATTTTAAAGAACAATAATAGGCTTAACATTACAAATGCAATGCAAGTATCAAAGTATTAATAGCTCTGGTTGAGCAGTGATAACTTGTGTTTGAACATCTGTAAAGGATAAAGCCTCTTCCTATTTTTTTCATCATATCGATATTGGCAAATAGGTACCACAGATAACTCTGTTTTTCATTATTCTCGATTTGCTGGTATTTATTAATTCCTTGGTGTTGTGCTCCACTGTAAGCGGCAGGCGACTGCGTGGAGGTGGCCATCTGTTTAGGATGTCAACGTTAATGTGAAATGCGGGTTTGTGTTTTTCAGGATCCCCTGCATGAGAATATCAGGTCAGTACCAACCCAGACTCGAACTCGAGCTCTGTCTGCCACCTGCTGGACAAATCAGTGAACGGTCATGATGGGATTCCTAATAAACCCATTTGTATGGAGTCGCGGTCCCATATTGTCCATGTGTCAAGAGACAAGAGACATGGACCTCCATTAGACTCTGCGTGTCCCGTGCTGAGTGAGTGGAGGGACTGCACCCTCCATAGACTCTGCGTGTCCCGTGCTGAGTGCAGGATCTTGGACTCGCAGGGGATCCAGGATGCGCCTCCTCCCACATTCAGTCCCCAAGAGCTCACAGAGGTCATCTCGCTAGGAGGAGTGAATACGATGCGCGTGGCTCTCGTGTGTGAGTCTCTCTCTGCACTGTGCACTGATCTGTCGACATCGTTCATTACAAACACAACGATGCAGACCGGCACCGCTCGGTAGGCTGCTGCACTTTGTTTAAGACAGGTGGCGTGTCCTTGGGGCGTGAATCTTTAAAAAATATATATTTTACCAGGTAAGATCCACTGAGCTATGTGGCTCTTTTTCACAAGGAAACTGGCCGCAAATGACAACTCAACTAAGTCGATTATCACATGGAAATTTATAGTAGCAACCAAATGATCTTAACGCATTCAGTTGAGTCTAAATGTGAAGCAAATAATTGGAGGATGCTGAGAAAATTCCACGCGACCACCACTGGGAGATAGACACAAACACTCCAAATATACAGCAGCAACAGCAGGCACCGTCAAGGTCGGGATCGAACCCATGACCTCCTGTATACCTGGCGAGGTTGTTAACATCTCCCTGACCACTGTGATGATGAGAGACACAGACTCCAAATATACAGGAGCGGCAGTCATGGTCAGGGTCGGGATCAAACCTACAAGCTCCTGCATACCAGGTGAGGGAGATGACATCAGGCAGATCGAGAGTCAGCCCAGTGAGAAAGAGGCACCACGCCCGGCCACCTTTGTCTCCCTCGTGTCAAATGTTTACACATCACACAAGCAGAGGGCAGTGCAGCGTGAACCATTGTTGTACTGCACCTCTACGCTTCCAACTTCACGATCCCCACCATCGCCAACGAGCACTGACGAGAGCGGTGAAGTATGGTCAAATAACCCCCCCCCCCCGGATGCGCACGGCAAGGGGAGGCGCTCACCCAGCAGCGGAGTGACACACAATGTCTGTGTGTGGATGTGAGAGTGTGCGAGGCTGTTAACACACAATGTCTGTGTGTGGGTGTGGGAGTGTGCGAGGCTGTGACACACGATGTCTGTGTGTGGATGTGAGAGTGTGCGAGGCTGTGACACACGATGTCTGTGTGTGGATGTGAGAGTGTGCGAGGCTGTGACACACAATGTCTGTGTGTGGGTGTGAGAGTGGCGTTTACATCGTGGTGCTGGCATCATCACTGCTCTTCACTACCACTGCACACACGAATATTAGTATATGAACATTAATACTAACGAATATTAGTATGTGTACACTAACACTAACTAATATTAGTATATGTACACTAATACTAACGAATATTAGTTTGTGTACACTAATACTAACGAATATTAGTTTGTGCACACTAATACTAACTAATATTAATTTGTGTACACTAATACTAACGTATATTAGTATGTGTACACTAATACTAACTAATATTAGTGTGTGTACACTAATACTAACGATTAGTGTGTGTACACTAATACTAACCAATATTAGTATGTGTGCACTAATACTAACGAATATTAGTATGTGTACACTAATACTAACTAATATTAGTGTGTGTACACTAATACTAACTAATATTAGTGTGTGTACACTAATACTAACTAATATTAGTATGTGTACACTAATACTAACTAATATTAGTGTGTGTACACTAACACTAACTAATATTAGTGTGTGTACACTAATACTAACTAATATTAGTATGTGTACACTAATACTAACTAATATTAGTGTGTGTACACTAACACTAACTAATATTAGTGTGTGTACACTAATACTAACTAATATTAGTATGTCTACACTAATACTAACTAATATTAGTGTGTGTACACTAACACTAACTAATATTAGTGTGTGTACACTAATACTAACTAATATTAGTATGTGTACACTAATACTAACGAATATTAGTATGTGTACACTAATACTAACTAATATTAGTGTGTGTACACTAACACTAACTAATATTAGTATGTGTACACTAATACTAACTAATATTAGTGTGTGTACACTAACACTAACTAATATTAGTATGTGTACACTAACACTAATATTAGTGTGTGTACACTAACTAATATTAGTATGTGTACACTAACACTAACTAATATTAGTGTGTGCACACTAATACTAACTAATATTAGTGTGTCTACACTAACACTAATATTAGTATGTGTACACTAACACTAACTAATATTAGTGTGTGTACACTAACACTAATATTAGCGTGTGTACACTAACACTAATATTAGTATGTGTACACTAACACTAACTAATAATAGTATGGGCACACTAATACTAACTAATATTAGTATGTGTACACTAATACTAACTAATATTAGTGTGTGTACAATAATACTAACTAATATTAGTATGTGTACACTAATACTAACTAATATTAGTATGTGTACACTAATACTAACTAATATTAGTATGTGTACACTAATACTCACCACAGATGGACGCTCACCGACTCTGGACACAAACTCAGCCAGCGACGACCTCCAGATTTCCTCGGATCTCAGGACGGCGACGCTGAGCCGTGTCCCCCAGGGTCGCCCCCATCACCCACACCGCTTTCACTGCCGGCACCAAGCCCTGTGCTCTGAGAGCTTCTCGTCGGGTCAGCACTACTGGGAGGTGGACGTGGGGAGCGCGAGGGGGTATCGGGTTGGAGTCGCGTACGGGACGATCGCACGGAGAGGGCGTTGTGATGAGTGCCGCCTGGGAGTGAGCGACGTCTCCTGGTGTCTACAGAAACAAGTCGACAGCTTCTCAGTGTGGCATGGCGGGGTAGTGACGTCACTGTCGGTGCCGCAGCCTCCGCGGAGAGTCGGGGTCCACCTGGACTGGGACGCGGGGCTGCTGTCGTTTTACAACGCCGACTCCATGGCGCCGTTGCACTCGTTTAATAAAACTTTCACTCAGCCCCTACACCCTGGGCTGATGGTGGGGTTGGGTGACTCAGTGAGGATTGTGGATCTGAGTGGTGCGTCCTGAGAGAGGTGAACGTGAACAGCGCAGAGGGCAGACGCCACCACGACGCACGGCGCTCGCCACCCTCGTCACCGCCACGCGCAGCGCCACGCCCGTGACTGGCTGGTGGCTGTCGGTGGCTAGGGGCTGCGTGGCTGAGCGTAAATAATCCTCACAACCTTCATGGGGGGGGGGTGATAAAATAAGTACCGCTCTGTGTGTGTGTAAAGCCAACGTGGATGTATTCACCCTGCCAGAGGAGTGTGACTGTAGTGTAGGGTGCAGTGATTAGCAATGGTGAACTGGGATGTGTTTATACACTGGTGGTGTCATGGGTTGTGGGAGAGACACAACAACAAAAATATTATATTTCTTACGTTCTTTCGGTAAAGTCACGTAAATAAAAAAATAAAAAAATATGCAAAATAAAATAATAAACATTAAATAAAAATGTAAAATGTGAAACCAAAAATTAATGACGTTTTGATCGCAACACACGCGGTCGTCATCAGTCAAGAAAAGTTTTAAGTCAAAACAATAATATTATTGATTTTTAAAAGTATAAATGTACGCGTACGACAGTGGCATTGTAACGCTGGTATCGTCGATTCTACAATAAAAATACAGAACACAAACAACAACAATGTAGTTGTGTACAGCGTCATTCGTGCTCACTGCATCCCGCAACGCCGTTCATTAATTAAACACGAGGACCAAATCCTCTACACAGCCACTGCCAAGCAAATTAAATCTACAAATTAATAAACAAATAAAGAGACGGCGCCAAACACAAAAGGCGCCAACAATGTCCGAGCTGTTCAAGTTGTCTGCTGCTACGTCATGGACGTGGTGACGTCACCACGCACGCTACCACAATGCGGTGACGTCACCACCCAAGCTCCCATAACGTGGTGACGTCACCACGCACGCTCCCCCAACGTGGTGACGTCACCACGCACGCTCCCCCAACGTGATGACGTCACCACGTCACCACGTCTCCCCACCCCCACGCCCGCCCCTCACCACTGCACCATCTGTGAACACAAAGAGCTTCACAGCTCATCGGATTCCTCCTGCACCACAAACACAGATTCTGACGTTCTGGATTCCCGCCACTGGGGGAGTCCCTCGCTGTGACGTCACCACGTCACCGCGTTGGCGACAACAAAAACAAACAGAGGCCCTGAGGGGCACCCTGCAGCCTCGCTGCTGTGACCCAGCACTGTGGGGGGGGGTTGGTGACGTCACCTCGCTGCTGTGACCCAGCACTGTGGGGGGGGAGGGGGTTGGTGACGTCACCTCGCTGCTGTGACCCAGCACTGTGGGGGGGGGGGGGGTTGGTGACGTCACCTCGCTGCTGTGACCCAGCACTGTGGGGGGGGGGGTTGGTGACGTCACCTCGCTGCTGTGACCCAGCACTGTGGGGGGGGGGGGGTTGGTGACGTCACCTCGCTGCTGTGACCCAGCACTGTGGGGGGGGGGGGGTTGGTGACGTCACCTCGCTGCTGTGACCCAGCACTGTGGGGGGGGGTTGGTGACGTCACCTCGCTGCTGTGACCCAGCACTGTGGGGGGGGGGGGGGTTGGTGACGTCACCTCGCTGCTGTGACCCAGCACTGTGGGGGGGGGGGTTGGTGACGTCACCTCGCTGCTGTGACCCAGCACTGTGGGGGGGGGGTTGGTGACGTCGCCTCGCTGCTGTGACCCAGCTCTGTGGGGGGGGGGGGTTGGTGACGTCGCCTCGCTGCTGTGACCCAACACTGTGGGGGGGGGGGTTGGGTGACGTCACCTCGCTGCTGTGACCCAACACTGTGGGGGGGGGGGTTGGTGACGTCACCTCGCTGCTGTGACCCAGCACTGTGGGGGGGGGGGTTGGGTGACGTCACCTCGCTGCTGTGACCCAACACTGTGGGGGGGGGGGGGGTTGGTGACGTCACCTCGCTGCTGTGACCCAGCACTGTGGGGGGGGGGTTGGTGACGTCACCTCGCTGCTGTGACCCAGCACTGTGGGGGGGGGGGGTTGGTGACGTCACCTCGCTGCTGCGACCCAGCACTGTGGGGGGGGGGGGTGTTGGTGACGTCACCACTGACGCTGCTGGGAACTCCCACACACACACAGACGACTCTCTACCCTGTAATCGCTCGATACAGCCTACTCCCTGCACACAGAGACAAACACATACTAGAAACGCAGAGAAACATCGACATTACTATACACAGACTAAAGAGACACACACACTACACCGATATACACACAGACTAGAGACACACACATCATACACAGAGACTCACAGACTACAGACACGCAGAATTACGTACAGTCCTACACACAGACGACACAAGAGGCATGTACAGTACTACACACACCGACACAGACTAGACAAACAGATTACACACAAATTCCGCCGTATAGCCTCAGTAGATGGTGTGGACAAGTTCCGCGAGCGAGTGGCAGCAGTGCCTTGGGAGGCCGTGACGGCTCACGAGTTGGTGGCTGTCAGCACCACAGCCGCCTGGCTTCGCCTCTGCCCAGCAGCGATGTTCACCGCACAGCGCGCCAGGCAGGATGCCTTTGGTGCCGAGTCGACCTAGGGGAGGCCCAGGGCCGGTTTAGCTCATTGCCAACACTGCTGCTGCTGGTGGTGGCCGTGTACAGTGGTCATGTACAGACAGGACACAGAGGGCTTTATACAGAGACACAAGTATAAATATATAGTGTACAGTACTCCGTTGGTGGGCATGGAGCGGGGTGGTGGTGGTGGTAGTGGTGTTCGTGGTGATGGTAGTGGTGTTGGTGGTCTTAGTGGTGCTGGTCTGTGGCCGTTTGGGTCGATGCGGTGTCTCTTGGCCAGCGGTGACGGTGCGAGAAGTTCACTTTCAGCGTGGGCCCAGTTTGTGTGGGAAGGGGGGAGAGGAGGGGGCACGGGGGGACAACGCCCCCCCCCCCCAAAAAAAAAAACTGGGCACATTTATTAATTTATTTTCATGATTTACAACTAAAAATAAATTAAATACTCCCGCGATTCCTAATTTGAGGGACAAATATGAAAGTCAAACTCCGCCAACGATTTAAAGTCTTCAACGTTGCCTCATTCGCCGCTTCATTTTTTTGGCGCCAAAAGTGTAAATACAAAATGGCGTCGCAGACTCTATTTTGTTGCATTCGCTTATTTATTTACAATTAACGAGCTTTGATAACTTTGTTCTGGAAATTCTGAGGTAAATTAATGCGCATATAGCGATCGGAATGCGGTTACAACGTTCTGAATGGTACGAAAATATAAATAGAGGCAGTTGTTCGTGTAGATTGTTCAATTTAACGTGTTTTTAAAAGTGTTAATGGTTAAAACGTACAAAATGGCTGCCTTCGGGTTGATCGTTTGTCGCGATCCGAGTTGGTTCCGCGTCTTGGTCGAGATGACTGCAGTGGCTGATTCGGATAGGAGAAGCGTTTTTGTTTTAAATATTCACGTTTAGCACGGGATGATGAGATATTAAGATGTATTTATTCATCCAAACCGCCCAGTGTCTCTCAACTCCGTGCTCTGTACAAGACGCAGCTACTCACACTCGCCTGCCCCTAACAGCCACCATTTAACAAGGCGGAGGGGGGACCGGTGTTTTATGATTCTTTTAATTTGCTTGTAGTTTATTTTATTATTCATTTGTTATTCATGTGTAATTTATTTTATTTAAATGATTACATATTTCATAAATATTACTTTCTAATATTATTTATCTAAATTATTACGTTCATTAAAATTATTCATTCCATTATTAATTTATTATTCATACATAATTAACTTTATTAAAATTATGAAAACAAAAATTTATTTGTTATGTTATTTTATTTAAATTTGTTAATTCATGTAACTTATCAATTTTTTATATATATAATTTTTTCATTTTATTATTCATTCATCTTATAAATGTTAATTTTTTTTCCTTAACTTGTTATTCATTTTCTTTACTTATTATTCACTTTATTTGTTACTTAATGTTCTTCTGCTATTTGTTGCACGCGGCTGCAAATGGACTTTGCTCAGTCGGTGGTCGCCGCTGAGGTCGTGACGGGTTTCTTTTGTTCCGTTCCTGTTGCTCTGTGGCCCCGGTAGCGTTCCCGTGCTGCTGTGATGTGCATCGATGCCCACTTTAGTGAGGGCGATGTTGGCACGCAGACTGAAGATCGATTGCAGAGGACAAATGCAAGTCCCTTCATGTCCAGTAAATGTCTCGTTACTCGAACAAATATGTAAAACCTTACCCATGGCTTGAGGAATATCCTGAAGCTAATTAAATGACTTGACAATTATAATTGGAATCTCAGCGCCACCGTGACGAAGAATGAAAGCTGTCAATGCTCCTCACATTTCCAGCTTTCAACTGAAGAAGCTTCAAATCTTGACGATGCTCCCAGCACGTGGAGGGAACGTCACAGACATCGCGCTGATCAACAAGGGGCAGAACCTGAAAGCGCATCGGAGAGAGGCACAACGCGTAATCTGCACACCGCACTCCGACGTGCACGCCGCTCACCAATCCCAGCGCCACAGTCCAGGCTCAACCTTGCGCAGCTTCCGAGATCTGTAAACAAAAATCGGTGACATTCCGGATTAATTTGGCCACAGCCTCTTGTGAAATCTCCCGTGCACTTTCATTGTTCAGCGCGCCCCGCGAATCCCTGCGGTGGAGTGGCAGCGCCCTCGCGTGGCGCGCACCAACACCGCTCCAGGCAGCGCAGGGACCCAAACGGCGTCTGGGAATCGGTCGCGATTCGTGACTCGGTCCGCAACTCTGGAGCAGTGCCGGCAGTGAGACAATGAGCCCCACGTGACCCCCAACATCCCCATCTCCCCCACCCCCTTGGGGTCCCTCCTATCACGTGACAACCCCCAAGCCCCCCCCCAGAAACCCTCCCCCCCACCTCTACCCCTCCCCCTGGTGGCTGTTGTTGTGGTGGTGATTTTGGTGGTGGTTGTTGTTGTACTGGTAATTGTTGTGGTTGTTGTGGTGGTGGTTGTGGTGGTTGTTGTTGTGGTGGTTGTCGTAGTGGTGGTTGTTGTGGTTGTGGTGGTTGTTGTTGCTGCTCTACCACTTTCTCCTGACGAGCACCACGTGGTCACGTGGCGCCATCGCGGGAAGTTCCCAGTAGCGTCAGCGGTGACGTCACCAACCGCCGCCCCCCCACAGTGCTGGGTCACAGCAGCGAGGTGACGTCACCAACCCCCCCCCACAGTGCTGGGTCACAGCAGCGAGGTGACGTCACCAACCCCCCCCCCCCACAGTGCTGGGTCACAGCAGCGAGGTGACGTCACCAACCCCCCCCCCACAGTGCTGGGTCACAGCAGCGAGGTGACGTCACCAACCCCCCCCCCCCCCACAGTGCTGGGTCACAGCAGCGAGGCTGCAGGGTGCCCCTCAGGGCCTCTGATTGTTTTTGTTGTCGCCAACGCGGTGACGTGGTGACGTCACAGCGCGTTGACGTGGTGACGTCACAGCGCGGGACTCCCCCAGTAGCGGGAATCCAGAACGTCAGAATCTGTGTTTGTGGTGCAGGAGGAATCCGATGAGCTGTGAAGCTCTTTGTGTTCACAGATGGTGCAGTGGTGAGGGGCGGGCGTGAGGGGGGTGGGGGGAGAGGTGACGTGATGACGTCAGCGCGTTGAGGGAGCGTGCGTGGTGACATCACCACGTTGTGGGAGCGTGCGTGGTGACGTCACTGCGTTGTGGGAGCGTGCGTAGTGACGTCACCACGTCCATGACGCAGCAGCAGCAGACAACTTGAACAGCTCGGACATTGTTGGCGCCTTTTGTGTTTGGCGCCGTCTCTTTATTTGTTTATTAATTTGTAGATTTAATTTGCTTGGCAGTGGCTGTGTAGAGGATTTGGTCCTCGTGTTTAATTAATGAACGGCGTTGCGGGATGCAGTGAGCACGAATGACGCTGTACACAACTACATTGTTGTTGTTGTTGTGTTCTGTATTTTTATTGTAGAATCGATGATACAAGCGTTACATTGCCACAGTCGTACGCGTACATTTATACTTTTAAAAATCAATAATATTATTGTTTTGACGTAAAACTTTTCTTGACTGATGACGGCCGCGTGTGTTGCGATCAAAACGTCATGAATTTTTGGTTTCACATTTTACATTTGTATTTAATGTTTATTATTACATTTTTCATATCTTTTTTTTCTATCTACGTGACTTTACCGAAAGAACGTAAAGAATATAATATTGTTGTATCTCTCCCACAACCCATGACACCACCAGTGTATAAACACATCCCAGTTCACCATTGCTAATCACTGCACCCTACACCACAGTCACACTCCTCTGGCAGGGTGAATACATCCACGTTGGCTTCACACACACACAGAGCGGTACCTATTTTATCACCCCCCCCTCCTATGAAGGTTGTGAGGATTGTTTACGCTCAGCCCCCCCGTTGTGATGGAGAGCCACGCAGCCCCTAGCCACCGACAGCCACCAGCCAGTCACGGGCGTGGCGCTGCGCGTGGCGGTGACGAGGGTGGCGAGCGCCGTGCGTCGTGGTGGCGTCTGCCCTCTGCGCTGTTCACGTTCACCTCTCTCAGGACGCACCACTCAGATCCACAATCCTCACTGAGTCACCAACACCACCCCACCTCCACCCCACCCACAGCCCAGGGTGTAGGGGCTGAGTGAAAGTTTTATTAAACGAGTGTAACAGCGCCATGGAGTCGGCGCTGTAAAACGACAGCAGCCCCGCGTCCCAGTCCAGGTGGACCCCGACTCTCCGCGGAGGCTGCGGCACCGACAGTGACGTCTCTACCCCGCCATGCCGCACTGAGAAGCTGTCGCCTTGTTTCTGTAGACACCAGGAGACGTCGCTCCCTCCCAGGCCGCACTCAGCACCAGTCCCTCTCCGTGGGATCGTCCCGTACGCGACTCCAACCCGACACAGCCTCGCGCTCCCCACGTCCACCTCCCAGTAGTGCTGACCCGACGAGAAGCTCTCAGAGCACAGGGCTTGTGGCCAGACATCAAAGCGGTGTGGGTGATGGGGGCGACCCTGGGGACACCGCTCAGCGTCATCGTCCTGAGATCCGAGGAAATCTGGAGGCGGTCGTGGGCTGAGTTTGTGTCCAGAGTCGGTGAGCGTCCATCTGTGGTGAGTATTAGTGTACACATACTAATATTAGTTAGTATTAGTGTACACATACTAATATTAGTTAGTATTAGTGTACACATACTAATATTAGTTAGTATTAGTGTACACACACTAATATTCGTTAGTATTAGTGTACACATACTAATATTCGTTAGTATTAGTGTACACATACTAATATTCGTTAGTATTAGTGTACACATACTAATATTAGTATTAGTGTACACATACTAATATTAGTTAGTATTAGTGTACACAAACTAATATTAGTTAGTATTAGTGTACACATACTAATATTAGTTAGTATTAGTGTACACATACTAATATTCGTTAGTATTAGTGTACACACACTAATATTCGTTAGTATTAGTGTACACAAACTAATATTCGTTAGTATACTAATATTCGTTAGTATTAGTGTACACATACTAATATTCGTTAGTATTAGTGTACACAAACTAATATTCGTTAGTATTAGTGTACACATACTAATATTCGTTAGTATTAGTGTACACATACTAATATTAGTTAGTGTTAGTGTACACAACTAATATTCGTTAGTATTAGTGTACACACACTAATATTCGTTAGTATTAGTGTACACAAACTAATATTCGTTAGTATTAGTGTACACAAATAAATATTCGTTAGTATTAGTGTACACAAACTAATATTCGTTAGTATTAGTGTACACATACTAATATTCGTTAGTATTAGTGTACACATACTAATATTCGTTAGTATTAGTGTACACTTACTAATATTCGTTAGTATTAGTGTACACATACTAATATTCGTTAGTATTAGTGTACACATACTAATATTCGTTAGTATTAGTGTACACATACTAATATTCGTTAGTATTAGTGTACACATACTAATATTCGTTAGTATTAGTGTACACATACTAATATTAGTTAGTATTAGTGTACACAAACTAATATTAGTTAGTATTAGTGTACACAAACTAATATTCGTTAGTATTAGTGTACACATACTAATATTCGTTAGTTTAGTGTATACATACTAATATTAGTTAGTATTAGTGTACACATACTAATATTCGTTAGTATTAGTGTACACATACTAATATTCGTTAGTATTAGTGTACACACACTAATATTCGTTAGTATTAGTGTACACAAACTAATATTCGTTAGTATTAGTGTACACACACTAATATTAGTTAGTGTTAGTGTACACATACTAATATTCGTTAGTATTAGTGTACATATACTAATATTCGTTAGTATTAGTGTACACAAACTAATATTCGTTAGTATTAGTGTACACAAATTAATATTCGTTAGTATTAGTGTACACACACTAATATTCGTTAGTATTAGTGTACACATACTAATATTCGTTAGTATTAGTGTACACATACTAATATTCGTTAGTATTAGTGTACACAAACTAATATTCGTTAGTATTAGTGTACACATACTAATATTCGTTAGTATTAGTGTACACATACTAATATTCGTTAGTATTAGTGTACATATACTAATATTCGTTAGTATTAGTGTACACATACTAATATTCGTTAGTATTAGTGTACATATACTAATATTCGTTAGTATTAGTGTACATATACTAATATTCGTTAGTATTAGTGTACATATACTAATATTCGTTAGTATTAGTGTACACACACTAATATTCGTTAGTATTAGTGTACACAAACTAATATTCGTTAGTGTTAGTGTACACATACTAATATTCGTTAGTATTAGCGTACATATACTAATATTCGTTAGTATTAGTGTACACATACTAATATTCGTTAGTATTAGTGTTCATATACTAATATTCGTGTGTGTGTGCAGTGTTAGTGAAAAGCGGTGATGATGCCAGCACCACGACATAAACGCCACTCTCACATCCACACACAGACATTGTGTGTCACAGCCTCGCACACTCTCACATCCACACACAGACATTGTGTGACACAGCCTCGCACACTCTCACACCCACACACACACATCGTGTGTCACAGCCTCGCACACTCTCACATCCACACACAGACATCGTGTGTCACAGCCTCGCACACTCTCACATCCACACACAGACATTGTGTGTCACAGCCTCGCACACTCTCACATCCACACACAGACATCGTGTGTCACAGCCTCGCACACTCTCACATCCACACACAGACATCGTGTGTCACAGCCTCGCACACTCTCACATCCACACACAGACATCGTGTGTCACAGCCTCGCACACTCTCACATCCACACACACACATTGTGTGTCACAGCCTCGCACACTCTCACATCCACACACACACATTGTGTGTCACAGCCTCGCACACTCTCACACCCACACACACACATTGTGTGTCACAGCCTCGCACACTCTCACATCCACACACAGACATTGTGTGTCACAGCCTCGCACACTCTCACATCCACACACAGACATTGTGTGTCACAGCCTCGCACACTCTCACACCCCCACACAGACATTGTGTGTCACAGCCTCGCACACTCACACCCCCACACAGACATTGTGTGACACTCTGCTGCTGGATGAGCGCCTCATCGCGCCGTGCGCGCCCTGGGGGGGTTATTTGACCATACTTCAACGCTCTCGTCGGTGCCGTTGGCGATGGTGGGGATCGTGAATGTAGAAGCGTAGAGGTGCAGTACAACAATGGTTCACGCTGCGCTGCCCTCTGCTGCCCACCCCTTCACCAACAGTAAACTTTTATTTATTTAAATAAATTTCGATGCCCAAAGTTCTGCCTCCGGTTTTTCCTTCCACTTGCAGCGACTATTTGCCTGCCGCTATGAATGTCCGCACGGTGACGATATCAGCCACTTGGTTGAGCTGTCGTGTGTGGTGGCCAGGTCGCTTCTGGACAAGAGCTAGACAGCTCAGTGGCGTATTGTCTGGTTTAATAAAATAAGTTCAGTCTATGGGTCTCCATGTATCTCTATTAGTCCCTTTGTATCTTTACGGTTCTCGCTGTGTGACTATGGGTCTAGCATCTATATGGGTCTCAATGTATCTATATGGGTCTCTATGTATTTTTGACTGCTGATATAAATGTCCACGTGATGACGATGATGATGTCATCCATTTGGTTGCGCTATCATTTGTGACGGCCAGCTCGCTTCTGAACAGGAGCTACTTAGCTCAGTGGGGCCCTGCACCTGGTCAAATAAAAATTGGTTAAATAGGTGGGTCAGAGAGCCCCGCAGCCTATAGCACCTGCTATGCATGGTTGTCACCCAGCACTAGCCAAGCTCAACGCTGCTTAGCCAGAAATCGACCCCACGTTGTGCAGCGCGTCAGACGCTGTCCCACCGCTCCCTCGGTGTGTATAATAACCGTTAAACATATAAAATAGTGGGTAGTGGGTGAATGAGTGGGGGTTTAGGTATGTGAATGAGTGGGTGAATGAGTGGGTGAATGAGTGGGTGGGTGAATGAGTGGGTGAGTGAGTAGGTGAATGAGTGGGTGAGTGAATAGGTGAATGAGTGGGTGAGTGAGTAGGTGAATGAGTAGGTGAGTCGGGGTGTGCGTAGGTTAGTGAGTGGGTGAATGAGTGGGTGAGTGAGTAGGTGAGTGGGTGAATGAGTGGGTGTGAGGAGTGGTAACGTAGTGGTATGCACACTGCACTGCGTAGAAGCGACCTGGCCACACATACTGATTGCTCATCGAAGTGGCTTTTCACTTGGAAATGAATAGCAGACAAATACCCTAAAGGCAGATTTCTAAATGTGGAGGGGAAAAACCGGATCTTGCACTGAAACTCTGAGACCCAGTCAATAATTTACCCTTTGTGTTGTTGACAATATTTCACCCAGTACCTGGGTGCCCGTTTCATGACCTGAATGTATGCAGGTCTCCCTTGCCAAGGGGTCACGCTGCATTAATGCACTCAAGCCTGGTGAAATAAAGGACGCCCTCAAAATAGGTTGGATTTGTCGACAATGCAGAGTCTGTAATGGAGTCTAACGAAGATCGTCGTGGCAAAGCGACGTACCGAGAAAAGGCAGAAGTTTAGTTTGGACGCCGCCCACCGAGATGAATTTTCCGAGGTTCAGACCGTGGGAGACGGGGGCTGGGTCATCCTGAGTCTCCTGGGAGATGGAGCTCCTCCTACACTCACAGCACAGGAACACACACAGAGTCTACTGAGGGTCAATGTCTCTCTACACACAGCACAGGACACACAGAGTCTAATGAGGGTTCATGTCTCTCTACACATGGACATTACAGGCAGCCCACGACTTGCGAACGCCGGTACTTACAAACCAGCTTCCATTGAATATTAAAAAATAAAATTGATTGAAAGTGCAAACTCCCAGTTGCAAACTGAACCGCATAACTATTTTGTTCAGAGGAGCGATCCTCTGCGGGATGTAATGAGTCGGCCTCGTTCTGGGAGTGTTTGCATGTGTACGGACATTGTGTGTGTGTGTGTGTGAAAGTGTGGGGTGTCTGTCCCGAGACCTCGTGTCAGCGAGCCTTCCACATTTCTCGTGGCCTCAAAGTGCACCTGGCCTGGCACAGGCGCCATGGTAACGTCACCATCACTTAGTGGTGAATGGCGGGTATTGGTATTGATGTGGGGAGCGGTAGTGTAGCGGTGAGTGCACTGTGCTACGAACGCGGCAACCTGAGTTCGTTTCTTGCTCACAGCCAACACCAGTACCTGGTGTGGGGTGTGAACATCACCACTGGAGAGACAAAAGCAGCGGGCCGTGACGCTGGCCACCCACCCCGTCGTGTGCCACAGTGGCGGCCATCTTAGGCGCTGCTCTCTGAGAATATTTGCCCCAAACAGCCTGTTAAGGCTACACGGGGGATTGTTGTCGTTGGGGTGTCTTTGTCTTTGTGTGTGCATGCGTGCCCCGTTTGTTATGGTGACTCATTGCCACCCTTCCGACTACAGGCTAGCATCAATGTAAGTGAACATAAATAACATATTTTTTTCTATTCATGTTATTTTATGTTTGATTTACTATACAGTATTTTTTTTTTAATTGTTAGATGCAAATGTTAAACATTTCTTCTTTATTATGAGCTTAACAATGCTTCCCTCTTGTTGAACCGTAACACATTTTATAACCGTGTCGGCATTTAAATACGGTGCATTATTATTCTCCGATTTACGAACCGTTCGACTTACGAACGAGTCTCAGGAACAAATTACGTGCGTAACCCGATGACTGCCTGTACTGGATGCAATAGACTGTATGGGATACAATTGCATAATGGGGTTTATTTGGATTCACATCACGACCGTTCGCTGATTTGTCCACCAGGTGGCAGACAGAGCTCGAGTTTGAGTCTGGGTTGGTACTGACCTGAGACTCTCATGCAGGGGATCCTGGAAAACACAAACCCGCATTTCACATTAACATTGACATCATAAACAGATGCCCTGCATCCACACAGTCGCCTGCTATTTACAGCAGAGTGCGACATCAGAGAATTAGCAAATACCTGCACACTTAGAATGGATAAAAAGACAAAACCAATATTTACAGGTTTAGTCCAGCACCTACATGAGTGGTTTAATAACAAGTAATGTTCTCACTACAACAATTGATGTGTTGAACTCTGAATAAAGTTAACTTTAAAAAATATTTAGCAGGTAAATTCCACTGAGCTTTGTCGCTCTTTTTCAGAAGCAACCTGGCTATCACAAATGACAGCTCAACTCCGTGGCTTATCACGTGGGAATTTATAGTGGCTGCCTAATTCTTTGAATGTGTGATGTTTATTATAAATGTGGAGGGAAAAAACGGAGGACCGGGAAAAAATCCACGCATGCACGAGGAGAGAGAGAGATGCAAACTCCAAATATACAGCAGACGTCAGGGTTGTTATCGAACCCACGACCTCCTGCACACCAGGCGAGGTAGTTAACATCTCCTAACCACCACGGCGAGTGAATGGAGGTGGTGCCACCTGCAGGAAGGAGAGCGGGTCCTGCACGGCGAGGGCGGCGAGCAGCTGGTTGATCTCCTGCTCCAGGCCGCGTGCTCTGCTCTCGTAGCGAGCGATGTCCGCCTGGATGCGGGACAGCGCGGAGCGGCCCTCCTCGTCCACGCGCTCCAGCGCCTCCCTCTCCTCCTCCTTCAGCTGCTCCCTCCGGCGCTCAAACTCTCGGCTGATCCGCGCCTTGATCCCACGCACAGACTCCTACAGAGACAGTGCCGAGTTGAGTCACACGTTAGGTAACGACACAATGTGGTGTACAGGCAATGATTGTTACCATACCTAGATTATGTACATGGAAGTGGGCGACACATACATTGGGAGCTCGTGAACATATGAAGCACAGGGAGAATGAAAATGGGACATACGGGGAATATATCATAGGCAAGGATAGTATATGAATTACTTCTGTCTGTAGCTACACGTTGCTGAGTGTCTATCTGGGGGAAATTAAATACATCTTTATGCGTATCATTCGCGTCTGTCTGTCGTCCCACTCTGGATCTACCAAACGATGCGTCGGAGGGAAATGCGAATTAAATCAAAACAAAGTCTCTTGCCGAGAACATTCCCAGGAAATTGTGTCAAAGGTCTGCGAATATACAGAACAAATACACGTGACATTGCTCGATGGTTTTAAGCAAAAATGTGCTGAAAGACAAATACTGCTGATTTCTAAGGCAATACTCACGTCCACTCTCCCTGGCACTCAGGTTAAGTTGGTGGGGTCAAAATGGAGGTTGTGAGCAATAAACGAATCGACAGGGAAAGTCACCAATGCATCGTCTAGCGTGGATCGATTCCATCCCTCCAAAACCAAAACTGCTGTCATGTTGAAAGTTGCGTCATCAATTAAGTTTCTGTTTTATTGCGTGGTGGCCTAATCACGTCGTAAACGTGTGTTGCAAATGGGACCATCCTAAACCAGTTGTAATGTTTCCCACATTTTTTTCCTGATGTGTAAAGATACACAAAAGGAATATATTTAGTTGAAGATTAAAGTTTTATAAAGGTTATGTCCTCAAAAAATGGGCTTTAAAAATGTTTTAGGACACAGTTACGAACTCACACTTTTCTCTGTTACAGTGTGATGTCGTTGATTTTGTATATTTATAGTAGGCAGCCAGTGAGTTGTCATTGGCAAACGATTCGCTTGAAATCCACACTGCTTGCAATTCACCGAAGTTATATCCGTCCCGACGCGTGGGGAAGTGCTCGTCAATAATAAGAGTTACTTCAGCAGTTTTTTTTTGCTGTGGTTATCTCACCTTATGAGGATTGCTTGCGTTGCGATCGAAACGTCGTGATCTATTATTATTTCTACCTACGTGACTTTACCGAAAGAACCAAAGAGTATAATAAGAGTTAGGTTTACTTAAATACGATTCGTATGCAAACCAGAAGAGGGATTTGTGCGGCTGCCGCCTCTCACTGTACCTCCACGTATCGGTAGTCGTCCCTGAGTGTCCGTGCCGTGACGCCGCCGTGTTCCTCTTCTCCTCTCTCCCCTCCTTCTTGACTCTGAGCTCCTCCTGCGTTGTGGTAAATAAATCAATAAATACGAGGTGCTCACTATTGCCATTGGTGGATCACTGATTAGGCCGTTGGCTACGAAAAAGTTCAACACACATACACACATTTGTTGTCATGTTTCAGCATACGTCTCCATTTATACTTTCACCATGATTGTATCTGACTGCACTATCCGTGTTATTATTGAGATGAAGAATCCAAAGGAACTACCGTGGAGCTATGCAATATCCTCCTACAACATCATCAACAAATATCACGTACATTCTAAATATGTTTTTAACCTCTTCCAGCGATGGGTGTAGTTGTTTCTCACACGCCTTACTATACATAGCAACGTTTCTCACTTAGTCAAACTAAGATTTTTATTCTAACGCAAAATATTGTTAACGTGCTGTCAAATGTTTACTCGGCTTAGACCATCAACTCACTAAACTTGAGAATCCGGTTTAAACCATGGGCGGCCGACTTGATTCCAACTCAGAATTACATCGTTACCATCTCAGCGTTCTGACGTCTGAGCCCCCCTTCCACCTCTACCTGGGTCTCCCTGTAGAGGGCCGTTTGGTCTCAACAGGAGCTCACCTGGTTGAGGTGAGGAGTCACGACCTACTGATGTGAATCTCTCAACCTCCTGTAACAATGTGGATTACAAAGGAACATGACACTTCACCTGTCTTGTCTGTTGCACTCTTTCCACTGCGATGACCTGTGTCCAGAGTGGTCTCCTCCGATGGCGCAGACTGTGCAGACCGGGATTTCGTCCTGTTCACAGTAAAGAATGAGCTCCTGTCTGTGCTCCGGCAGCGTCGCTCCTCCAGGTTCGCGATGGGAGCCACCAGGACGTGATCACTCAGCCTGGGATTCTCCAAGTGAGGCCTCAAGTGCGTCGCACAGAAGGACATCTCACATCTCAGGCAGGTCTTCACTGCAGGAGTGTGGCCATCACTGCAGTGTCACACACGACGGCCGCGGCCATCCCGTCTCCAACTCTGAGCTGCTCCGCCAGGTTGGCGAGGGCCACGTTCCTCCTCAGCTGGGGTCGCACAGGGAAGGTCGCTCGGCACTGCGGGCAGCTGAAGCTGCTCGCCGTCTCCCAGGCGGCCTCCAGGCACCGCAGGCAGAACGAGTGTCCGCAGCTCAGCGTGGAGGGGCAGACGAACGTGCCCAGGCAGATGGAGCAGCGCAGCTCACTATCCACACTCTCACTGGGAGTCGCGCTCGCCATGACCCATGGCTTCGCTGGGATCGCTCGCTGTGTGGCTCAGAGAGACGCTGGACCAGGACCTCTCTCTTATAGCGACGGTGAAGAAGGAAGTAAAATACTTGAAATGCTTTCATTGTCGTCACTGACATCACGAGACACCGCCTGGAATGTGAACCCGCGCCCTGAGGTGTGCAAACAGCAGCCTCAAGGTGAACACGGCTACTGTACACACCTTGACATTTAAAGAAATGAGTGCTGTTGTTAATATAAATCGGTGAGGCTCAGCTGCGTTGGCTCATTCGTGAGATGAGTGTCGAGAGATGAACTCATCCTTCTACAGCAAGTTGGTGGCAAGATGTTATCTCCCTCGCCCGGTATACAGGAGGTGTGGGATTTGATCCCGACCTGACGCCTGCTTTATATTTAAAGTTTGCGTCTCTCTCTCTCGTGGTCGCGTGAATTTTTCTCCGGGTCCTCCGGTTTTCCCTCCACATTTACAATCAACATCACGCGTTTAGAGTAGTTGGCTGCAATACATTTCCACGTGATAAGCCATCATTTGTGGCCAGGTCGTTTCTGAAAAATAGCTACACAGCTCAGTGAGCCTTACCTGCTAAAATTAAATAATAGTTGCATAGTTGTAGATATCTCATGATGTCTGTAACTCCATCTCCGTGTAATTACCCCAACGTGACAAGTTGCTTGAATGTCATCGTGGCATCAGAAAAATAAGTAATATTAAAAAAACTTTTTTAAACACGCTTTTATGAAATGTACTAGTAATGGCAGAACTCACGACTCCAGGAAGTGGCCCCGAAGCTTGCCATGACGTAAGGACCGTGGCCAATTACAGCCAATGTCAGTTGACCGTGGACAATTAGACCCAAACCGAAACATAACATATAAAAATAATGTTTAAAAATATGATTTTTTTTTTTATGATAGAATATAGCATTGTCATCAGTGTGACATAAGTATACCAAGTTTGCAGTCGATACCACATTGGGAAGTGGGTTAAAATTGAGTTACAAGATTTGAGGATACAACAACGACAACAGACAACAGAGTGAGTTAAAAGAAAGCGCGTATATAATAAAAAAATTGCGTGTAGCCTCCCGTGACAGATCCTGGAATCTTGAGCCTTTTGCTAGCAGTGTGAATCTATCACCAACTCTACCTGCCTCCATCACCCACTGCTGGCGATGTCACCGTCTCTCACTCTCACCTTGTCCGAGACTGCAGATCCCCGTGCCGGCCATTCACAGCCGCACCCACCGCTTACTTCACCTGCGTTGTTGTTTCACATTCACACGCACGGCTACTCAACACGCATGCACACGCAGCAACACAAATGCCCATCGGCGTTCACTATGATTGCAATATTTTTTACCAATAAAACTAAACTATTTTTATTTAACCAGGTGTAATGCCCCACTGAGCTATTAGCTTATTTTTCAGAAGCGACCTGCCCATCACAAATGACAGCTCAACAAAGTGGCTCATCATGTTGGAAATGCATAGCAGCCAAATAATCTAAATACTGCACTCTAAACGCTGCTTGAACCCGGAGACGCTCTCTTGGGCTCTGCGGGTTGTTCACAGCAGATAACGAATGCCTTGGACTCTACACCCCAGTCGGACTCGTGGGAAAACCCGACCTGGATTCCACTGAACACGGCCTGGACTCATCTGCTTAGCTTACTAACGGATAAAAACGCGGCACTGCATTTGAAAGCTTCCTTCTACAAGGTCACCAATGCGAGTGAAGGGGGTTCCCACGATGTCCACGGCTCATTCCTCGGTGCAGCAGCAGCAGCGACGGCTCAGTGCTGAGTGAGGCGCAGTGGCTCCAGGCCAGGCAGGCAGCGTGATCCGCCGCGGGTTTTGCAGCCAAAAAATCCTCGCAGCGTCCCGGGAGAGCCGGTTCGGTGACAGCTCAGCACCCCTCGGGTGCCGCGCAGCCACACCCGCCTACGCATTCGGTTACACTCACAACTCACTCACACACACTTACACACTCACTCACTTACACACTCACTCACTTACACATCACTCAACGCTCACACACACACTCACACACATCACTCACTCTACACACTTACACACTCACTCACACTTACACACTCACACACACTCACTTACACACTTACACACTCACACACACTCACACCACTCACTCACACTTACACACAATCACTCACTCACTCGCACACTCACACACGGACCTACGGTCTGTCTCTCTCTTTCTCACTCACCGCTTGTATAAAGCCGTCTCTGTCCCGTCTGTATGCTCCCGTACATGAATCTGTCTCCCTCGAGCCTGCATATATCTATAAAAAGTCATCTGTTTCCCGTCCGTGTTGTATATTTGCCTTTTCCAAAAATGTATATTAAGAGTGATATTGCCTATTTTTAACGTATCAGTTTTTTTTCTCTGGATTTAGTACGTTCTAAAAAAACACATCATACGAATTATGTAATTCTCCACGTCCAGAATAACATGTATCCCAAGGGTATATCCAGAGCCTGCCCAACCGCCTTTGTCTTCCCAGTGGCTGTCATTGCATGCTGCAGCAGGAATTCATATTAAGGATGAGTCGACCTAAAGAGGGGGGAAGGCCGCTTCACAATCAACAAGACGACAGACACACACCACACCAGGGGCAATTAAGAACATCTGCGCTCACACAATCTTGGGATGACCTCCGGAGGCAGGGAGGGGAGTTTTTAGAGTTTTAGAGGGGTTATGACATCAGGTGTCAGCATGGCCAAAATATAACTTTTTTTGTTTATTTAAATTAGTAAATTGTAATATATCTTAGTAATTTTATTTACATGTATTTTGTTCATTTTATTATTCATTCACATTATTAATTGTATTATTCATTTGCTTTACTTATTATTCACTTTATTTGCTACGTAATGTTCTTCTGCTATTCTTTGCGCTCATTTGCAAGTTCACTTTGCTCAGTAGATGGTTGCTGCTGAGGTCGTGACGGGTTTCTTTTATTCCATTCCCGTTGCTCTGTGGCCCCGGTACCGTTCCCGTGCTGCTGCGATGTGCACCGATGCCCACTTTAGTGAGGGCGACGTTGGCACGCAGACTGAAGATCGATTGAAGAGGACAAAAGCGAGTCCCTTCATGTCCAGTCAATGTCTCTTTACTTGAACAAATATGCAAAACATTACCCCATTGTCTTCTTGGTTCTTTCGGTAAAGTCACGTAGAAGGAAAATAATAAAATAATAAAAATAAAACATAATAAAATAATTCTCACGACGTTTCGGCCACAACGCAAGCAGCCGTCTTCAGGTGGAGAACAGGTCTGTCGAGAAGGCAGACTCTGCCTTCTAAACAGTCAGACTCTGCCTTCTCGACAGACCTGTTCTCCACCTGAAGACGGCTGCTTGCGTTGTGGCCGAACGTCGTGAGAATTATTTTATTATGTTTTATTTTTATTATTTTATTATTTTCCTTGACTTTACCGAAAGAACCAAGAAGATGAATCCCTGCAGTCACGAAAGCTTTAAATCGAAATTACCCCATTGCTCGAGGAGTATCCTGAAGCTCATTAAATAACTTAACAATTATGATTGGAATCTCAGCTCCACCGTAACGAAGAATGAAAGCTGTCAATGCTCCCCACGTTTCAGCTTTCAACTGAAGAAGCTTCAAATCTTGACGATGCTCCCAGCACGTGGAGGGAACGTCACAGACATCGCGCTGATCAACAAGCGGCAGAACCTGAAAGCGCATCGGAGAGAGGCACAACGCGCAATCTGCACACCGCACTCCGACGTGCACGCCGCTCACCAATCCCAGCGCCACAGTCCAGGCTCACCTGCAGCTTCCGAGATCTGGAAAAAAAATCGGCGACATTCCGGGTTGATTTGGCCACAGCCTCTTGTGAAATCTCCCGTGCACTTTCATTGCTCAGCGCGCCCCGCGAATCCCTGCGGTGGAGTGGCAGCGCCCTCGCGTGGCGCGCACCAACACCGCTCCAGGCAGCGCAGGGACCCAAACGGCGTCTGGGAATCGGTCGCGATTCGTGACTCGGTCCGCAACTCTGGACCAGTGCCGGCAGTGAAACAATGAACCCCACGTGACCCCCAACATCCCCATCTCCCCCACCCCCTAGGGGTCCCTCCTATCACGTGACAACCCCAAGCCCCCCCCCCCAGACAACCCCCCCACCTCTACCCCTCCCCTGGTGGCTGTTGTTGTGGTGGTGATTTTGGTGGTGGTTGTTGTTGTACTGGTAATTGTTGTGGTTGTTGTGGTGGTGGTTGTTGTGGTGGTTGTTGTTGCTGCTCTACCACTTTCTCCTGACGAGCACCACGTGGTCACGTGGCGCCCTCGCGGGGAGTTCCCAGCAGCGTCAGCGGTGACGTCACCACCCCCCCCCCCACAGTGCTGGGTCACAGCAGCGAGGTGACGTCACCAACCCCCCCCCCACAGTGCTGGGTCACAGCAGCGAGGTGACGTCACCAACCCCCCCCCCCACAGTGCTGGGTCACAGCAGCGAGGTGACGTCACCAACCCCCCCCCCCCACAGTGCTGGGTCACAGCAGCGAGGTGACGTCACCAACCCCCCCCCCCCCACAGTGCTGGGTCACAGCAGCGAGGTGACGTCACCAACCCCCCCCCCCCCCACAGTGCTGGGTCACAGCAGCGAGGCTGCAGGGTGCCCCTCAGGGCCTCTGTTTGTTTTTGTTGTCGCCAACGCGGTGACGTGGTGACGTCACAGCGAGGGACTCCCCGAGTGGCGGGAATCCAGAACGTCAGAATCTGTGTTTGTGGTGCAGGAGGAATCCGATGAGCTGTGAAGCTCTTTGTGTCACAGATGGTGCAGTGGTGAGGGCGGGCGTAGGGGGGAGAGTGGTGACGTCACGGGGGGAGCGTGCGTGGTGACGTCACCGTGGGGAGCGTGCGTGGTGACGTCACACGTTGGGGGGGCGGTGACGTCACCACGTTGGGGGAGCGTGCGTGGTGACGTCCACGTTGGGGCGTGCGTGGTGACGTCACACGTTGGGAGCGTGCGTGGTGACGTCACCACGTCCATGACGCAGCAGCAGACAACTTGAACAGCTCGGACATTGTTGGCGCCTTTTGTGTTTGGCGCCGTCTCTTTATTTGTTTATTAATTTGTAGATTTAATTTGCTTGGCAGTGGCTGTGTAGAGGATTTGGTCCTCGTGTTTAATTAATGAACGGCGTTGCGGGATGCAGTGAGCACGAATGACGCTGTACACAACTACATTGTTGTTGTTGTGTTCTGTATTTTTATTGTAGAATCGACGATACAAGCGTTACATTGCCACTGTCGTACGCGGACATTTATACTTTTAAAAATCAATAATTATTGTTTTGACGTAAAACTTTTCTTGACTGATGACGGCCGCTTGTGTTGCGATCAAAACGTCATGAATTTTTGGTTTCATTTACATTTGTATTTAATGTTTATTATTAAATTTTTCTTATTTTTTCTTTTTTTATCTACGTGACTTTACCGAAAGAACGTAAAGAATATAATATTATTGTTGTTGTGTCTCTCCACAACCCATGACACCATGTATAAACACATCCCAGTTCACCATTGCTAATCACTGCACCCTACACCACAGTCACACTCCTCTGGCAGGGTGAATACATCCACGCTGGCTTCACACACACACAGAGCGGTACTATTTTATCACCCCCCCCCTAAGATTGTGAGGATTGTTTACGCTCAGCCCCCCCCGTTGTGATGGAGAGCCACGCAGCCCCTAGCCACCGACAGCCACCAGCCAGTCACGGGCGTGGCGCTGCGCGTGGCGGTGACGAGGGTGGCGAGCGCCGTGCGTCGTGGTGGCGTCTGCCCTCTGCGCTGTTCACGTTCACCTCTCTCAGGACGCGCCACTCAGATCCACAATCCTCACTGAGTCACCAACACCCCCACCCCACAGCCCAGGGTGTAGGGGCTGAGTGAAAGTTTTTTTAAACGAGTGTAACAGCGCCATGGAGTCGGCGCTGTAAAACGACAGCAGCCCCGCGTCCCAGTCCAGGTGGACCCCGACTCTCCGCGGAGGCTGCGGCACCGACAGTGACGTCACTACCCCGCCATGCCGCACTGAGAAGCTGTCGCCATGTTTCTGTAGACACCAGGAGACGTCACTCCCTCCCAGGCGGCACTCAGCACCACCCCTCTCCGTGGGATCGTCCCGTACGCGACTCCAACCCGACACCCCACTCGCGCTCCCCACGTCCACCTCCCAGTAGTGCTGACCCGACGAGAAGCTCTCAGAGCACAGGGCTTGTGGAAGACATCAAAGCGGTGTGGGTGATGGGGGCGACCCTGGGGACATCGCTCCACGTCACCGTCCTGAGATCCGAGGAAATCTGGAGGTCGTCGTGGGCTGAGTTTGTGTCCAGAGTCGGTGAGCGTCCATCTGTGGTGAGTATTAGTGTACACATACTAATATTAGTTAGTGTTAGTGTACATACTAATATTAGTTAGTATTAGTGTACACATACTAATATTATTTAGTATTAGTGTACAAATATTAATATTATTATTAGTTTTGTTATGTTTACTTTTTTTTTTTTTTTTTTTTTTTTTTTTGTTTACAATACTATATTAGTTATTATTAGTGTTACACATACTAAATATTAGTTAGTGTTAGTGTACACCATATTTCTTTATTAGTTTACTACATATATACTTAGGTTAGGCCTGAGTATTAGTGTCACATTTATTTTTTTTTTTTTTTACACATACTAATATTAGTTAGTATTAGTGTACACATACTAATATTCGTTAGTATTAGTGTACACATACTAATATTCGTTAGTATTAGTGTACACAACTAATATTCGTTAGTATTAGTGTACACATACTAATATTCGTTAGTATTAGTGTACACAACTAATATTCGTTAGTATTAGTGTACACAACTAATATTCGTTAGTATTAGTGTACACAAACTAATATTCGTTAGTATTAGTGTACACATACTAATATTCGTTAGTATTAGTGTACACATACTAATATTCGTTAGTATTAGTGTACACATACTATATTAGTTAGTATTAGTGTACACAACTAATATTCGTTAGTATTAGTGTACACATACTAATATTCGTTAGTATTAGTGTACAAACTAATATGTATTAGTGTACACATACTAATATTCGTTAGTATTAGTGTACACATACTAATATTCGTTAGTATTAGTGTACACAACTAATATTCGTTAGTATTAGTGTACACAACTAATATTAGTTAGTATTAGTGTACACATACTAATATTCGTTAGTATTAGTGTACACAACTAATATTCGTTAGTATTAGTGTACACAACTAATATTAGTTAGTATTAGTGTACACATACTAATATTCGTTAGTATTAGTGTACACATACTAATATTCGTTAGTATTAGTGTACACAAACTAATATTCGTTAGTATTAGTGTACATAACTAATATTAGTTTGACTAGTGTACACATACTAATATTCGTTAGTATTAGTGTACACACTATTATTCGTTAGTATTAGTGTACACATACTAATATTCGTTAGTATTAGTGTACACATACTAATATTCGTTAGTATTAGTGTACACAAACTAATATTCGTTAGTATTAGTGTACACATACTAATATTAGTTAGTATTAGTGTACACACTAATATTCGTTAGTATTAGTGTACACAAACTAATATTCGTTAGTATTAGTGTACACATACTAATATTCGTTATATTGTACACAACTAATATTCGTTAGTATTAGTGTACACACTAATATTCGTTAGTATTAGTGTACACATACTAATATTCGTTAGTATTAGTGTACACACACTAATATTCGTTAGTATTAGTGTACACAAATTAATATTCGTTAGTATTAGTGTACACATACTAATATTCGTTAGTATTAGTGTACACAAATAATATTCGTTAGTATTAGTGTACACAACTAATATTCGTTAGTATTAGTGTACACAACTAATATTCGTTAGTATTAGTGTACACATACTAATATTAGTTAGTATTAGTATACACAACTAATATTAGTTAGTATTAGTGTACACATACTAATATTCGTTAGTATTAGTGTACATACTAATATTAGTTAGTATTAGTGTACACATACTAATATTCGTTAGTATTAGTGTACATATACTAATATTAGTTAGTATTAGTGTACACACACTAATATTAGTTAGTATTAGTGTACATACATACTAATATTAGTTAGTATTAGTGTACACATACTAATATTAGTTAGTATTAGTGTACACACTAATATTAGTTAGTATTAGTGTACACATACTAATATCGTTAGTATTAGTGTACACATACTAATATTAGTTAGTATTAGTGTACACATACTAATATTAGTTAGTATTAGTGTACACATACTAATATTAGTTAGTATTAGTGTACATATACTAATATTGTTAGTATTAGTGTACACATACTAATATTAGTTAGTATTAGTGTACACATACTAATATTAGTTAGTATTAGTGTACACATACTAATATTAGTTAGTTTAGTGTACACATACTAATATTAGTTAGTATTAGTGTACACATACTAATATTAGTTAGTATTAGTGTACACATACTAATATTAGTTAGTATTAGTGTACACACTAATATTAGTTAGTATTAGTGTACACATACTAATATTAGTTAGTATTAGTGTACACACACTAATATTAGTTAGTATTAGTGTACATAAACTAATATTCGTTAGTATTAGTGTACATATACTAATATTCGTTAGTATTAGTGTACACAACTAATATTCGTTAGTATTAGTGTACATATACTAATATTCGTTAGTATTAGTGTACACATACTAATATTCGTTAGTATTAGTGTACATATACTAATATTCGTTAGTATTAGTGTACACAAACTAATATTCGTTAGTATTAGTGTACACAAACTAATATTCGTTAGTATTAGTGTACACATACTAATATTAGTTAGAATTAGTGTACACATACTAATATTCGTTAGTATTAACGTTCATATATTCTAATATTCGTGTGTGCAGTGGTAGTGAAGAGCGGTGATGATGCCAGCACCACGATGTTAACGCCACTCTCACATCCACACACAGACATCGTGTGTCACAGCCTCGCACACTCTCACACCCACACACACACATTGTGTGACACAGCCTCGCACACTCCCACATCCACACACAGACATTGTGTGTCACAGCCTAGCACACTCTCACATCCACACACAGACATTGTGTGTCACAGCCTCGCACACTCTCTCAACCACACACAGACATTGTGTGTCACAGCCTCGCACACTCTCACATCCACACACACACATTGTGTGTCACAGCCTCGCACACTCTCACATCCACACACAGACATTGTGTGTCACAGCCTCGCACACTCTCACATCCACACACAGACATTGTGTGTCACAGCCTAGCACACTCTCACATCCACACACAGACATTGTGTGTCACAGCTCGCACACTCTCACATCCACACACAGACATTGTGTGACACAGCCTCGCACACTCTCATCCACACACAGACATTGTGTGTCACAGCCTAGCACACTCTCACATCCACACACAGACATTGTGTGACACAGCCTAGCACACTCTCACATCCACACACACACACATTGTGTGACACAGCCTCGCACATTCCCACACCACACACAGACATTGTGTGTCACAGCCTAGCACACTCTCACATCCACACACACACATTGTGTTCACAGCCTAGCACACTCTCACATCCACACACACACATTGTGTGTCACAGCCTCGCACACTCTCACATCCACACACAGACACATTGTGTGTCACAGCCTAGCACCCTCTCACATCCACACACACAGACATTGTGTGTCACAGCCTCGCACACTCTCACATCCACACACACACATTGTGTGTCACAGCCTAGCACACTCACATCCACACACCACACACAATTGTGTGTCACAGTCTCGCACACTCTCACATCCACACACAGACATTGTGTGTCACAGCCTCGCACACTCTCACACCCACACACACACATTGTGTGTCACAGCCTCGCACACTCTCACACCACACACACACATTGTGTGTCACAGTCTCGCACACTCTCACATCCACACACACCATTGTGTGTCACAGCCTCGCACACTCTCACATCCACACACACACATTGTGTGTCACAGCCTCGCACACTCTCACATCCACACACAGACATTGTGTGTCACAGCCTCGCACACTCTCACATCACAGACAGACATTGTCTGTGAGCGCCTCCCCTCGCCGTGCGCATCCAGGGGGGGGTTATTTGACCATACTTCACCGCTCTCGTCAGTGCTCGTTGGCGATGGTGGGGCTCGTGAAGGTGGAAGCGTAGAGGTGCAGTACAACAATGGTTCACGCTGCACTGCCCTCTGCTTGTGTGATGTGTAAACATTTGACACGAGCGAGACAAAGGTGGCCGGGCGTGGTGCCTCTTTCTCACTGGGCTGACTCTCGATCTGCCTGATGTCATCTCCCTCACCTGGTATGCAGGAGCTTGTAGTTTGATCCCGACCCTGACCATGACTGCCGCTGCTGTATATTTGGAGTGTTTGTGTCTATCTCCCAGTGGTGGTCGCGTGGAATTTTCTCAGCATCCTCCAATTATTTGCT